>NW_020712958.1:0-11230 GCF_002925995.2 Terrapene triunguis | reverse complement strand
ACCTGGGTCTTGGCAGAGTCTAGTAACTGTTTAGCTCTGGATCTGACAAGCATACTTTGAGACCTCTTGTCAGAGTCCTTCATTGGCATGTGAGACTCTTCTATGCAGACTCCCCAGACCTTGAAACCAGTGCTTTATATCTCCCTAGCACCCAGTTGCTTACATACACTTTCCCAAAGCTCTACCTAGGCTGTGGACAACTGGGCTTCTACTTTAACTAACCCCTATGGGACAATATAGCAGGAAAGCAAGGAACGTAAGCTTAGCAAAAGTATTTCTTTAGCACAGAAAGTCTACTCTTAAAAGTATTAAAGTTACAGATTTCTGAAAACAACAAAAATTACCAAAGCACACCCTCCCCATGTCTGAGCTTTCCCTTTTGTGAGTCAGAGGTTGGTCACTGTTCAGGCTGAACAAAGTCCCTGTTGCCCTCTCTTCAGCAAGTCCTTACAGGTGGCTGTGGTTGCTCCCTCCCACCCTTGGCCTTAAATAGCCTGTCTTCTTGCCATGCACTCCACTGGAACTCTCCAGCCCCCTGCCTCAATTGTATATGCATCCCCTGTGGGCCCCCTCTGTAGAAAAAACATTGTTCCATGGGAGTTGGCCAGCAGCTTAGAGACCATCAAATCCAGTAGCTTGATGACTTTTCGGTGATAGTCCTTCAATGAGGTGGTGCAAACATCTCCTGGGCAGGGCTGCTGTCTGGAATGCAATTCAGTAGGCTTGCCTTGGGCAAGTGTAGAATACAAGTTCAATGCATAATACGAAATAGAGTCTATAATTTGATACAAACATATCCCACTTTGTCACAAGAACATAAGGGGCAATTTAGGCAGTTGACTGAGGTGTTCAAAAAGAGCACATATAGGTGTTTTGGAGGCACGCAACATCTGTGCAGTTTCCCACATGGCCTAGTGCTGCTATAAGCTGACCTGGACATGATAATTCAATAGGATAGAAATTTGTAGAAAATAACAAATATAAGACTGATTTTTCTGTAATTGTCTACATTATTTGTTTGCTTTGGGAGAATTCTAACCACCACCAGCCCAATTCAGTTTTGAAACACCACATGAAAAATGTTTCTGCATTTACACTGAGGACAATACTTTTTAACCTAGGAAAAAATCATGAAGGGTGAGGGATAGAGAGGATATAATACTTAATATTTTATATATTTACAAAACTATATACAATATACAGACTAATTAATCCTCACAAGCCCATGATGTTAATAGGCAAATATTATCCCCTTTTTCATATGGAGACAAAGTTTATGGTGACTTGATCTAGGCCACTCAGCTAGTGGCAGTCAGGATTAGAGCTCAGGACATTCCCGATTATCTGTCTTGCGCTCATTCCTGCAGACTTCATTAACTGAAGAGGGTAAGGAGGAAGAAAACAGAGAGAGGAAATGCTTGAAATGTTTTTAAATAACTAAACAGACCTTTCAGCAGTTTGAAGCCTATTTTGATTTTGTAATCTCTTAAAGCATCAATAAAAACTAATAATCATTCCAGTCTCGATTCCAGAAGGCTAGTATCCCAGGTAAACAAATGGAGTCCATCAGTTGAGAAGAGTCTTCTTTCTGTGAATGCCTTCCCATGGTTGATCATCCCAAAATCTTCCTCAGAGCACCAGTCCTTGAGCCATCTATTCATCTTCATTATCTTGCCACATCTTCATCCTCCTTCTGTAGAGACTGAAGATCATTTAAGCATCTTACCAACCCTACTGTAATTATCCTTGATCTAGTCCATTGGGAATCAAGCAAGGTCATTCACCCCGACATGCAGCACAGTCAGTGGATTTTTCCCCCTACTCCCATCAGGATCCTTTTGACCTTCATGTCCACATCTTGTATCCTTGCTCCTGACAGATAACGAACTCTTCTGTCTCTATTAGGTCTAGTGACAGGACTGTCAATTCTTCTTAGTATGGAGTCCCTGGTCACATACACGTCTCTCCCTGATGTTATGAATCTCACATTCTTCTGCAGTCCCCTGTACATCATCTTCATTTTTCCTTGGGCTCTAGTCCTTGGCTATCTCCATTCTCTCCTCTGCAAGGACTGGCTTCCCTTCTTTTCTTCCTCGACATCCCATCTGCCTGTTTCTTCTCCTCCTTCAACTCTATTTCACCTCCACTAGCTGGTCTTTTCCTCTACCTTGTCTTCATGGTCACATTCTTCCATTGATCACCCACCTCCTCTGGCAGTCTGCCCTCCAGGTCCTTTTGTGGACACCTGATGAACAAATATTTAGTTGTTTGTGCCACCTCCTCCTTTGGATTAAATCATCAAATCCCCATCTGAATTCTGTCGTCATCTCCAGCTGCAACTCGAGTCCTTGAATCTTTTCTGCCATGAAGGCTCTATCAGGTAACAGTTTATGCATAAGTAGCTTCCGTCAGATGTACATACCACAGCTACCACATCTGACTATCTTCTTTGTCTCCTCTCCTCCTTGGGACACTTCTAGTGTGCTGCCTTAGCAGTCATCATTGTCTTAACTTTGTAGTCCCTACTTCTAGGGGGGGGAAAAGAGGACAAAAATCCCCCTAAATGCCTGCCTCCAAACTTCCACATAAATTTCAGTGTTAGCTGCTAGTTGTTCATTTCAGGTACAGTTGTTTCCAGAAGTACATTATAAAAATACTGCAGCTGTATCAGTGATTTAAAGTTTTGTCCTACAAGATCTCCTATTTGCCCTTTATTATATAAAAAATAAATGAAACAGTAATTCATAAATTAAAACATCAACATTTTAAATGATTTTTCTTCCGTTTTCTATATTAAAAATGGGCACTATTTTCCTTTTACTTCCATAATTTCCATGTGATGCCTGTTGACATAATAATCTAATGCTGATTTTTTTCCATTGTGCTTGTTAAAGAAAGGAATTAGATAATGATAATGCTGCCTTAGTACTTTGAATTCCTACTGAATTAATTAGTATAGGAGATCGTAAACTTCAGTGAACATTAATGTATATGTTTTTCTAAAGGCATTAAATAGTGATGCTGCTCTGTGCAGAAAAGTATAAAAGTTAGCATGCACATAATGTGTAATCCTTTTTTTAAAAATACCCACTATACTCTATACTGTTATTGTGCTAAGTTACTACAAAATCTTATATTATGCTTCATTCAAAAATGTGTGGTTATGTAAATTGAACACTTAAAGGTTGGTTTTTTTGCACAAGTTAATAACCTAGGCTAACACCAGATAACAGAACTTGGGAATTTTACTTGTGAATTCCTTATTCAAACAAAGCAGTAGACAGAGATGTGGTTTTAAATTTCTTCTAAAGCTGGTAAAATGTTTATGCATCTCTCATTTGCTTGGTTGCCTAGTTACGTATGTGTTGTGCTTACATGTTTAGCTTATTCACCATTTCTGTGCATGTGTTGAGTTATTTGAGAAATGCAGATTCATGTGCTATCATGTATTTAAAGTATATACTCTTTTTATTATGGAGAAACTGTTCTTGAATTGTTCAATAAAACAAATAATCCCCCATAATCTATTCCACAATTTGCATATGAGCCTTGGACATGCGATATACTATGATCTTGCAACCCAAATTATACTACTGAACAGACAGTTAGAAACTTATGAGGCTAGTTCCTAATAAAAATTGAAAAACCTCTGAACTTGTGGTTATTTGTAATTGAATTATGGCATATTTATAAAGGGATGTCTGTAAGCATTCTCCATTAGTCTACAAAAACAGTCAGTGTAAGTTAAAGTTTATTTAGAATAAAACCCAAAATTTCAGATATTTCTTTGTAATACACCTCTATCTCGATATAACGCTGTCCTCGGGAGCCAAAAAATCTTACTGCGTTATAGGTGAAACCGCATTATATCGAACTTGCTTTGATCCGCTGGAGTGCGCAGCCCTGCCCCCCCGGAGCACTGCTTTACCGTGTTATATCATATTCCTGTTATATCGGGTTGCATTATATCGGGGTAGAGGTGTATCTAAAAGCAAAATTATGTCTGTGATTTTTGGGGAAATTTACACTTACACACACACTCTCTCTCTCTCTCTCTCTCTCTCTCTCTCTCTCTGGCCTGCTCCACACTACCCCCCCACTTCGGACTAAGGTACGCAAATTCAGCTACGTTAATAACGTAGCTGAATTCGAAGTACCTTAGTCCGAACTTACCGCGGGTCCAGACGTGGCAGGAAGGTTCCCCCGTCGATGCCGCATACTCCTCTCGCTGAGCTGGAGTACCGGCGTCGATGGCGAGCACTTCCGGGATCGATTTATCGCGTCTAGACAAGACACGATAAATCGATCCCAGAACATCGATTGCCTGCCGTCGGACCCGGAGGTAAGTGTAGACGTACCCTCTCTCTCTTCTGGAAGAAACTAGACGTGCCAGGAGTACTTTGCCTATGAGAGACTCTGTTTCATTCAAACAGTGTACAGTTGTAGATATTAGTATACAACACTTTTAAACTGAGCGGAGTCTATATAGGATTTCTACTGTCCTGCTTGACTTAGGGCTTGTCTATATGCGGAAATTTACTGGCATTCTTATACCACTCTAGTTGCACTGGTATAATTCCTCGTGTGGACACACCTTCCGGAATAAGAGAGCCTCTTTCCCTGTTTAGTTTATGTCATTTCCACACACTTTTTGCACAATTTTAACTATATTTGTTTAGATACAGAAAAATAGTTAAAATAGAAATAGAAAAATAGGAAGTATGTTTAAATTGGTACAAAAATAGTGTAGATCAGTCCTTAGTGTCAGCATTAATAATTTCATTGCTGCTCTATCACCAAATACGTATTTATATTGCCCCTCCATCGTTATCAGATTATCAGATTTTGTCATTATACTTGCAATAACCCTGTGAGTGATGGTCCCTATATGTATTCCACACATCTTAGCAGTATCCATTGACCTGCATGTGTGCGGTGCGTTCCTTCCTGCTCCCAGCCAAGGGCATAATAGGTCGTGCGGGTCAACACCACTCCAGTTCCCTCTTACCGCTGAGTGGGAACCCTTGTTCCTTCATGCTCTTAGTTTTGCTCTGAGAATGACCACTCTTTGTTCAGTGTACATAATTTTAGATAGTTGTATTTTGTTATTTTAGAGATAGATAGTAAGTAAGTTGTAGTTCTTCCCCTCTTCGGGGAACATCCCCATCCATGGGGACTATGCTCTGGATTCCAGGATTTAAAAATTTTCTCCTGCCCGTGCTCACTCTCTGAGCGATGAGCACCAGAGATGCCTTTACTGCCTTGACAAGGCACACATTGCGGCTCGCTGCTCCATCTGCAAGTTCTTCCCACCCCAAACCAAGGACGCTCAAGAGCTTTGCCTCCGTAAGTACTTGGTGGAGGAAGCCATGAGACCAGAACCACTAATAATACAGCGTCCATCTCCAGCGGTGAGCGTCCCTGTGAGCATGTCCTGGATCCATTGGTACCAAAGAAAAAGGACAAGTCCCAACAGAAGAGTAAAAAAACCCTACTCTCACAGGCATAAGAGCAGATTCCCAATGCAGACTGCTCCTAAACACAGCATTTCCTCCCCAAGTGAGATGTTGCGCATGGATCTGACCGGACCAGTGCCCAAGCCTCCCGGTGTGGAGGGTAAGGCCAGATGCAAATGGGATCCGACAGTACCGATAACTGCTCTGGTAGGCAAGGATGTCGCCCATCCCACCGTTGTCCCTGTGCCTCCTGGATAGGCCGGCCCCATGGATGCCACCTGGGCACTCTGTCATTTCCAGAGGCACACCACGGACTCCTTGACACTCTGAGCCTTTCTTCTCAATGGAGGAGCTGATCCTTCCATAACCACTCTTCTCTGGACCCTCACCCCCTCCACTCACCAGTGTCATCTCCACCCCAGCAGACTAACCTCTCCTACTGCTGCCAGAGAAGCCCATCCCATTGCAGCATCACAACCCTCCGGTACCAGTGGTCTCCCCCTATTGCTGGATCCATCTTCAGAATCTGAGGAGTTCTTGGAGCCAGACCCTCGTTTTTGCCAATGTCCCACTGAATTCTGGACTTGCGGCTCAGACTGCCCTACCCCCTAGCATATGATCCAGCAGCAGAGCCCTGGTACTGCTACTTGCAGGGCCCACCACATCCTAAGGACCCTTCTCGGCCAGACTGGGCACCCTGGGATCTCTATCAGATGCTAGGCACCATTGCAGGCGGCTTATTAACTGTCTCCTGTTCACCCATCAGCACCGCCAGTCTATGAGGAAGAGGCGGACATCTAACCGGTACCATCCGCTCCACCAGTCTCCACTGCTGCTGCTTCACTGCTGGGCAAGGCGCTTATTCCTCTCCCATTCTCTCCGCATGACCATCACCAGTACCAGGACTTGCTCCAAAGGATAGCGGCAGACCTGGGGATTCTGTTGGAAGAGGTCCAGGACCAACAACATCAGCTCCTGGACATTCTCAAAACCTCGGGTGGCTCTACCTGTTACTGAGGCCATTCTTCAACTAATGCAGACAGTATGGAACACTCCTGCCTCCTGTGCCCCGACACCGAAGAGGGCAGAGAGGAAGTGTTTTGTGCCTGCCTATGGGGCAGATTTTCTCTTTACATTCCCACCTCCCCAGCTCTTTTATTGTCAGTGCAGCAGCAGAGCAGGCACACCAGTACCCACAGAAGTCTACTCCTCCGGGCAAGGCAGCAAAGAGGATGGATGTGCTAGGCCGAAAAGTGTATTCCTTGGCAGGACTACAGTTCCGGATTGCAAACTACTAGGCTCTGCTAGCCAAGTATGATTTTAATAACTACAACAGGCTAGCAGCATTCAAGAACAAGATGCCACCGGACTAACAGCAGCAATTCCAGGCATTGGTGGATGAGGGACGACTGGTGGCCAAGGTGGGCAGGCCAGTGTGGACCTGGCCGACGTCCTCTCACTCTCTAGCAACAGGATAGTTATGTGCTGGGACTCGTGGCGCCAATCATCAGGATTCCCCAGTGAGGTCCAAAATACAATTGAGGGCCTCCCTTTTGACGAGCACAAGTTATTCCACAGAAGACGAACAAATCCTTTCATTCGCTGAAGGACTCCAGGGCCATGCTACTTTCTCTTGGCATATCCACTCCTGCCCCAAGATTGCAGGCAACGGAGACAACCATTCTGAACCACAACCACACGCTCCCTACCCAGCCTACTACCAACGCCCGTAGGAGGCGCCATGTAGGCAGCACCACTCACAATGGCCACACTTCCCCACTGCAGCACAACCACCTCTTCAACCCTTTTCCCAGCAGCAGCCAAAACCTCAGTTTTGACATTCAGGTCGAGACTCATAAACCTTTTCCTGATGGCACCCACAGCACCCTATATCGTCTTTGGGAGCCGTCTTGCTTTATTCACCTACAATTGGGGCAAGACCACCATAGACAGTTGTGTACTGGAGATCATCCGCCACGGATACTCCATAGAATTCATATCATTCCCACCTAAGCAACTCTCTCCCCCGGACTTCCCCTGGGGACCCACTCCATCAGTGCATTCTCCAACAAGAAGCAGACACTCTGCTCCTCAAGGGGGCCAGAGATTTGTCCTACCTCAATGCAAGGGCAGAGGCTTCTACTCACCATACTGCCTTATCCTGAAGAAGGGTAGAGGACGCTGCCCCATTCTAGATCTTTGGGTGCTGGACACTTTTATCGGAAAGAAATTCCAAATTCTGTATGGTAATGCTGGCATCAGTTTATTTTCCCTCCTTCTCACATGGAGCCTGGTTTGCAGCTCTCAGCATGAAGCACACTTACTTACATGTGGATATTTTCCCAGCCCACCATAAGTGTCTCAGTTTTTGGGTATGACACCAATACTGCCAGTTTCTGATCCTTCCATTCGGTATAGTGACAGTTCCATGGGTGTTCACAGAGGTCTTCACTGTGGCAGCAGCCCAAATGTACCATCTCGGCTACTTGGTATGCCCCTACCTCGATGACTGGCTCCTCGTGGCGCTTTTTCACCAGGAAGTAACCTCCGTGATCATCAACCTTCTCATGCTATTGTCATTGCTAGGTATTTGGGTCAACGAGGAAAAGCCAGTATTGATACCTACACAGACAATACACTTTATAAGTGTGCGTCTTGACTCCATAGAGGCGAGAGGCTTCCTCCCAGCGGAACACTTTGCAAGACTGACGTCCATCTTGCAGACCTATGTCAGAGACCCCATACCACGTTCCAGCACTTTCTTTCTCTCCTTGGTCATACAGCCGCCTGCATCTATGTGACACAACACGCACGTCTCCACGTGCGTTGCCTCTAGGCATGGCTCCTCTCCGTCTACAGACCCAGCATGGACAATATGCAGATTAGGGTCATCATTCCCTGGAGTGTTCTAGTTTCCCTCACGTGATGGGCCGATCCTTCCAAGGTCATGATCAGCACCCCCTTCACACCTCCAACACCACATATCACCATCACAACAGACGCCTCCCTCACAGGTTAGGGAGCCCACCTGGACCACCACATGGCCCTGGGAGTATGGAAGCTGCGGGAGGCTAGGATGCACATAAATGTGTTAGAGCTCCAGGCAGTCCTCTTAGCTTGTCAGGTCTTTCTCTTGCTCATTCAATCCCTCCATGTTCAGCTGCTCTCTGAGGACATCGTTGCAGTGGTATACATCAACAAGCAGCATTGCTCTGAGCCCGTCCACCTTTGAAACTGGCACATCAAAAACCACATAATGCTTCAAGCCACATACTTCCCAGGCACCCAGAATCCCTGGCCAACAAGCTCAGCAGGACTTTCCACTTAAATCACAAGTGGGAGCTATATGACACCACACTACGGTACCTCTTCGCGAACTGGGGCACTCCTCAATGGGATCTCTCTGCCACTCATGAGAGCCAGAAGTTGCCCCTCTATTGTTGCAGAGGAGAAATGGGGAAGATCCGTGGGGCAGCGCTCTCCTCCTCCTGTGTATAGAACACCTCCACTATGCCTTTCCTCCCATTCCTCTTCTGCTGCAAGTACTCGCTGGGACGGAGTCACCGTGATACTCGTAGCCCCATTCTGGCTCTGTCAGTTCTGGTTCATGGACCACCTGCACACCGCTCCGCTTTCACATGCTCCCAAATCGATCTCACAAGATCAGGGGAGAATCAAACATCCCAGTTTGGGCCCTCTTCACCTCACAGCCTGGTATTTGGATGGGGGTAGAGGGTAGACCGGGCATGCTCCACCGCAGTGCAGCAAATCATTTCTCAGAGCAGGAGAGAATCCACCAGAGTATGCTACCGAGCTAAATGGAAACGAATCACGGCATAGATGCACTATCTGTACCATTCGTCCTACGCTACCTTCTTGCTGTCAAAACATCAAGCCTAGCCCTCAACTCTATATGGGTGTACCTGGCAGCAATCAGTGCCTTTCTCCTCCCCTCTGCATGGCATGTCTGTGTTTACGCACTCCACCACCACAGTCTGCTTCATGAAGCATTTACTGAACACTTTTCCACCAGTACTGAAGCCCACACCCCCGTGGGACTTTAATCTCATCCTCTCTGCCCTCACAAAGCCACCCTTTGAACCATTGGCAACATGCTCCCTCTCCCACCTCTTGATAAAAGCGACATTCCTGGTAGCCCTAACCTCAGCCAGGTCAGTGAGCTAGCAGCCGTAATGACAGACACCCCTCACCCCCAACGCTCTATTTCACTAGGACAAGGTGTTCTTACATCTCCACCCTAAGTTCTTCCCAAAGGTAGTGTCAGAATTCCACCTAAGCCAGTGCATCCACCTACCTGTCTTCTGCCCCAAACTGCACGCCTCCCGCACTGATGGTTCTGCACTCCCTCGATGTCTGCCATGCACTGGCTTTCTACCTTCACAGGACTCAATCCTTTCACACGTCATCAAAGCTGTTTGTGGCCATTGCCAAACCAAGGGTCAAACCCTCTCCTCCCAACAAATCTCCAAATGGGTCTCCGGGTGCCTCCGTGTGGGTGCATCCGTGTATGTTACAAACAATCCAGCGTACCCCCACCTAATAGTCACAGCTCACTCTGTGAGCGCGAGCCGCCACTTTGGCCTCATTGCAGATGTGTCCTGGCAAGACATCTGTCATGCAGGCACCTGGCGCTCTGTCCACATGTTTATGATGCACTACGTCATCACAGAAGCAGCAGCTGGGGACGCAGCAGTGGGCCAGGCCATACTACGTACCATGCTTCCACTAACATTCTCGCTCGCACGCACCAGCACACTGCTCACAAGTCATCCCCATGTGGAATACACATAGGGACCATCACTCGATGAAGAAGAGGAGGTTACTTATCTGTAACTGAAGATTCTTTAAGATGTGTGGTCCCCATCTGTATTCCACTACCTGCCCTCCATCCCCTCTGCTTTGGACTGGGTTCCAGACTAGTAAGATGGAGACTGGAAAGGTGTCGACACACACTACATATTATAACTTTGGCTGGGAGCACAAGGGGACGCACCACATACATACAGGTCAATGAACACTGCTAAGAAACACTTCCGGACTTAGGCGCCTGGCATGCATGCACACTTGCATGTGGAGTACAGATAGAGACCGCACATCTGGAAGAACCTTCAGTTACAGGTCAGTAACCTTCTTTTTAGTTGCACCAGTTTAGTTACATGATTGCAATACTCATCAGTGTAAAACCTGGCCTGCATCTTTGCACTATCTCTGTATTAGCGGTTTGCACTAGTGTAACTATATCAGGCCTACTATAGGTAATTCAGTGAATTAAAGTAAACAGCTGCTGGGTTCTCAGAACTCTTGAAGATCAGGCCCACTTAAGAGCTTCACTTTAGGCACCAGTTCTTTAAAATCTTGGCCTAGACTACTTGCCCAAGGTCACTCTGGAAGTGTGGTAGGAGAGCCTGTTATACCAATAGAATAAAAACCAGCAGGATCTTATTAAGAGGGATACGGTAAAGATGCCACATTTATTGTAAATATAATAAAGCAAAAGATAAAAGTAAACAATGTTGTTTGACCACTTATTCCTATCACTACTTATTCCTTATACATACACACACACACACACACACACATATATAGATAGATAGATAGATAGATAGATAGATTCATTCACACAATCATTCATTCAGGTTCTGCATAGGTGTTATAGTTACCAGCCTAGAAGTTGCTCATGCCAAGTTACTGGCCAGGTATCTTGGTCATGAGGATGGAGCCGAGTCCGTGTCAGGTGCACCTGATGCTCCTGG
>NW_020712957.1:0-1467 GCF_002925995.2 Terrapene triunguis | reverse complement strand
GGTGGGGGGAGGGGTGAAGTGATCATCCCAGAGAATTGGGTGTGGGGGAGGGGAATTAGTTGGGTTTGTGCTGCATGTTAACCCTGAAACCGCAGCCCCTCCTTTTACATTGCAAACCCATTTTAAATGGCCAACCCAACGGGTGCTTGGTATGGGAAATGAGAGCACTACTGTTTGAAACCATTCCCACATGTTAAGAAGGTTAAAAAAGCCAAAAGACTGTGTCTTACCATGGCTGCCTGCAAGCTGAAATCTGTGGCCTGGCACTGCGTGAGTGATCTCTCACACCAAACCGGCAGGCCCTCAATATAAGAGGAAAAATGCGACCTTGTAACGAAAGCACATGTGCTGTGTAATGTGAACAGCAAAATTTAACGTGAAAGAGTGTACCCATTGTTCTCTAAAATGTGTCTTTTTTAACCACCTCTCCCTTCTCCTCCACCAGCTGGAAATGTTTCTCCTTCACAGAGGCTAGTGAAGATTAGAAAGAGAAAGTGAAGGACACGTGATGACATGTTTACAGAACTACAGATGTCCTCCCACGCTGACAGAGCACAGCAGAATGCGTGGAGGCAGTCAATGACTGATTATAGAAAAGCCCAATATGAACGAGAGGAGAGGTGGCGTGCTGAATCGCGGGATGAACAGAGCAAGTTGCAGGCTGAAGATGATAGGTGGCGTCAGCTTGCAGACAGAAGGCAAGAGTCGATGCTCCGGCTGCTGGAGCATCAAACTGATATGCTCCAGCGTATGGTTGAGCTGCAGGAAAGGCAGCAGGAGCAGAGACCGCCGCTACAGCCCCTGTGTAACCAACAGCCCTCCTCCCCAAGTTCCATAGCCTCCTCACCCAGACGCCCAAGAACACGGTGGGGGGGCCTCCGGCCACCCAGTCACTCCACCCCAGATGATTGCCCTAGCATCAGAAGGCTGGCCTTCAATAAGAGTTAAAGTTTTAAACTGCAGTGTGTCCTTATCCTTCCCTCCTCCCCCACCCATCCCGGGCTACCTTTGCAATTATCCCCTTAGTTGTGTGATGAATTAATAAAGAATGCATGAACGTGAAGTAACAATGACTTTATTGCCTCTGCAAGTGGTGCTCGCAGGGGGGAGGGTAGGAGAGGGTGGGGTGGTTGGTTTACAGGGAAGTAGAGTTAACTGGGTGGGGGGGGAGGCGCGGAGGGTTCATCAAGGAGAAACAAACAGAAGTTTCACACCGTAGCCTGGCCAGTCCCAAAACTCGTTTTCAAAGCTTCTCTGATGCGCACCGCGCCATGCTGTGCTCCTCTAACCGCCCTGGTGTCTGGCTGCGCGTAATCAGCGGCCAGGCGATTTGCCTCAACCTCCCACCCCGCCATAAATGTCTCCTCCTTACTCTCACAGATATTGTGGAGCGCACAGCAAGCAGCAATAACAATGGGGATATTCTTTTCGCTAAGGTCTGAGCGAGTCAGTAAGCTGCGCCAGCGC
>NW_020712956.1:0-1745 GCF_002925995.2 Terrapene triunguis | reverse complement strand
GGGGGAGGGGAGTTAGTTGGGTTTGTGCTGCATGTTAAACCTGAAATCGCAGCCCCTCCTTTTACATTGCAAACCCATTTTAAATGGCACGGGTGCTTGGTATGGGAAATGAGGGCAGAACTGTTTGAAACCATCCCCACATGTTAAGAAGGTTAAAAAAGCCCAAAGACTATATGTCTTACCATGGCTGCCTGCAAGCTGAAATCTGTGTCCTGGCACTGCGTGAGTGATCTCTCACACCAAACCAGGAGACTCTCAATATAAGAGGAAAAATGCGACCTTGTAACGAAAGCACATGTGCTGTGTGATGTTGTGAACAGCAAAATCTAACGTGAAAGAGTCTACCCATTGTTCTCTAAAATGTATCTTTTTTAACAACCTCTCCCTTCTCCACCAGCTGCAAATCTTACTCCTTCGCAGAGGCTAGTGAATATTCGAAGAAGGAAGCGAAGGACGCGTGACGAAATGTTTACTGAACTTCAAACTGCCTCCCACGCTGACAGAGCACAGCTGAATGCGTGGAGGCAGTCAATGACTGATTTTAAAAAAGCCCAATATGAGCGAGAGGAGAGGTGGCGTGCTGAATCGCGGGCTGAAGAGGAGAAGTTGCGTGCTGAAACGCGGGCTGAAGAGGAGAGGTGGCGTCAACTTGTAATCAGAAAGCAAGAGTCGATGCTCCGGCTGCTGGAGCATCAAAGTGATATGCTCCTGCGTATGGTTGAGCTGCAGGAAAGGCAGCAGGAGCAGAGACCGCCGCTACAGCCCCTCTGTAACCAGCAGCCCTCCTCCCCAAGTCCCATTGCCTCCTCACCCAGACGCCCAAGAACACGGTGGGGGGGGCCTTCGGCCACCCACTCACTCCACCCTAGATGATTTCCATAGCAATAAGTTTTAAAGTTTTAAATTGGAGTGTGTCCTTTTCCTTCCCTCCTCCCCCACCCATCCCGGGCTACCTTTCAAATTATCCCCCTAGTTGTGTGCTGAATTAATAAAGAATGCATGAATGTGAAGCAACAATGACTTTATTGCCTCTGCAAGTGGTGCTCGAAGGGGGGAGGGTAGTGGGGGAGGGTGGGGGGGTTGGTTTGCAGGGAAGTAGAGTTAACAGGGTGGTGGGGGAGGGGCAGAGGGTTCATCAAGGAGCAACAAACAGAAGTTTCACTCCGTAGCCTGGCCAGTCACAAAACTGGTTTTCAACGCTTCTCTGATGCGCACCGCGCCCTGCTGTGCTCCTCTAACCGCCCTGGTGTCTGGCTGCGCGTAATCAGCGGCCAGGCGATTTGCCTCAACCTCCCACCCCGCCATAAATGTCTCCCCCTTACTTTCACAGATATTGTGGAGCGCACAGCAAGTAGCAATAACAATGGGGAGATTCTTTTCGTTAAGGTCTGAGCGAGTCAGTAAGCTGCGCCAGCGCGCTTTTAAACGGCCAAATGCACATTCCACCACCATTCGGCACTTGCTCAGCCTGTAGTTGAACAGGTCCTGACTGCTGTCCAGGCTGCCTGTGTATGGCTTCATGAGCCATGGCATTAAGGGGTAGGCTGGGTCCCCAAGGATCACGATAGGCATTTCAACATCCCCAACTGTTATTTTCTGGTCTGGGAAGAAAGTCCCTTCCTCCAGCTTTCGAAACAGAAGAGACTGCCTGAAGACGCGAGCATCATGTACTCTTCCCGGCCAGCCCACGTTGATGTCGGTGAAACGTCCCTTGTGATCCACCAGGGCTTGCAGCAGCATTGAAA
>NW_020712955.1:0-2815 GCF_002925995.2 Terrapene triunguis | reverse complement strand
ATATTGTATGTAGACTAGAGTCAAAACAAGTGAGAAAAATAAGATATTAAAATGGCCTATGTATAAACAAAATGCAGCTGTTGCTTATTATTGTTTGTAATGAAAGGTATAAAGGTTTGCTGTAATTGTTTACCTGTAGAGAGACCTGTTTAGCTCTCTCCCTCTACGCAATTGTTAGAGAAAATAAAGTATCTGACTTGCTTTACCCAAACAAAAAGTGAGAACTCTGTTATTCTCCGACAATTTGGGGGCTTGTCCGGGATGGCAACGCCCACAGAGGTACCGGCAGCTGCTACGGATCGTTCCCCTTCAAACCCCATGGCGCCACAATAGAGGTAAGAGACCTTTTAAAATCTCTATTGGGGTGTCAAGGAAGGACTGTCCGTGGAGCCGTCTGTCCCTGTTGGGCTCACGCCATCCGAACTTATTGACTGTGCAGCAAGATCAGATGCAGAGCGGTTCTGGGGAATTGTTTTGCCGCCCCCAATAAGGTAGCTGTATGTGGTTCTGGGGACCTATTAGTTTGGCTGCCCCCATATGCATATAAAAAATGCATA
Organism: Terrapene triunguis; assembly: GCF_002925995.2. Classification (NCBI taxonomy): domain Eukaryota; kingdom Metazoa; phylum Chordata; order Testudines; family Emydidae; genus Terrapene; species Terrapene triunguis. The sequence continues at coordinate 2,258 of NW_020712955.1, read as the reverse complement.
GGTATGCACCGGTGCTGAGGGGTTTTTACCACCTCAAGAGGGGTTGTTACTGCCTCATAGTGTGTTGAGTCCGGACATAAGGTACAGATGCATTGTGGTATTTGGAGATAGAGGCCTTGGTGTGTGTGTGTGTGTGTGTGTACACCAGTGAGAATTGAGAGTTACCAGAAGACGCCCAGAGTACTCTGCGAAGTCTTTTGGCTCGTGACCAGAACTACTCTAACGCAAGCCCGGTAACTAGAGGATCTTTTAGGAGATCCGACCCACAGTGGGCTAACTCGGCCTGGCATCGTCCGGCAAGGAAGCTACCTGGGTCTAGGAGTGTGTGAACCCATCTTCCCTCCCCTTTCCTCTCTGTGTGAGCCACTGACAGTCTGATCATCTCACTGGATGCAAGGAGAGTGAGCGGTGCCATCTCTCAGAGACTAGCCGACGCTCTTTGCTGAAGGGAGGTGTAGGAGGGTCGTGGCCATCCTCGTTAGCCTCTCCTGTGTGAGTACCCTGTAGGGAGAGATCCTTAGTTTCTGAGCCGCTAGCGCAGACAGGGCATCCTCCCTGTGTGTGTAATTAAAAAATGGGTGGGGAACAGTCTAAGGATTCCCTCTCACCCCCTAAGGGTACCCCAGCTTATTTCATGTACGTACATTATGGTCCGAAAACCTGCAGGTATTTAGAGAATTGAAATCTTTACACGCGTGCAAATCCATCTAAACAATGCCCACTAGAAGGTACCTTCGATTTAAATAAACTTACATATCTCAGAAAAACCCTGGCTTCGCCAAAAGCCTCTAATACGCAGTGGGAGCAATTTGTCTATTGGTAAAAGAAAGCAACAAAGAGACTCCACGAGTCTCGGGTGCGGAGTCTAAAAGTGATATATTAAATATCACTAAGGCTAAAAAGGCATTGCAGTAAAATCTAGCAAGTTCGAAAATTCAGAATTTCCTAAATAACCAGCTAATGGCCATTCAAAATGATCTTGAGCATCAGGCTTGGCCCACTGCCCCTACAGACACATCAGAAGTACCATCTAATCTGTGGCCATAAAAACATACTTGGAGACTTTCTGGGTGAAAGTGCGGACGTTCTCAGTGCTCCTTTCAAGCATATGAACCGGTTAGGGGGGTGTGGGCTCCCACATACCGAATCCTGCCGGGTCCATGAAAAAAATGCATGTGGAATTGCGTAATTCACCAAAACATCTAAAAAATTAAACTACCTGGTATGCCCAATCAATTTTTAGTCAGTGCTCCTAAAATTACACCTGACATTTAAATAAAGTTAGAAAGTCAATGGACATTTTGGCCGTTAAAACTCCCACAGCTTCAGTGTATACGTAAACTAAAGCCAAAAAAAGTTGTTACTGTTCATAATTACGTTTGCTAAAAAAATAAAAAACAAAAAACTACCCTAACAAAACATTTACTTTTCCAAGCTAATAATAGCTGTGTGTATATTAATGCCACCACATTGCACGACATACATTTTAATCTCACTACCACTGCAGGCAATCATATTATCTACTGGCCTGCAAATAAAGTTTTGCAAATAGCCCTTAAGTTCCAAATACCCTTTAATTAAACTAGTTTAATACCAAATCAATTTCAAAATTTGCTTTCACTGTTACCAAAGGTTCAAAAAATCTCTAAAGTACAAAAGCAAATTCACATGCTTCAAAATATATATCAAGTTAAAAAGTATGTCTTTCATACAGCTTATAAAATGTCCACCTTATGTACTAAATATAATATATTATGTTTTATAACTAAAACTGTACAACAACCCCATCATATTATCGCTATAAAAATGTTATTGCTTGTATTGTTGTTAGCTAGTGTAAAAGTATGTTATTATTATTGTAAAAAACGTAATAATAATACTACCTTTCATGTCCATGCTCATCATGCATTATCATTACATCCAATCAAAACCCCTAAGATTAAAGCATCCAATGTAAAATCTAAATTCCAAAACTTAATGCAAATAAAAATTTAAAAATATTTGTTGTACTAGTAGTACAAAAGGGGGGGTTGTGGAAGCAGAGAGAGAACGGACAGGAAGGGGATTGCAATGCATGACAGTTTGTTAGCAAGAGTCAGGCTAACTGTAACCCTAATAATGCGAGATTTGTAGAAGCGAGGAATGTGTGAGGCGAATGGGAAAGAACTGTGTGAGAAGTTGTTGTGACCTGGTGTAGATAATGTGTAGAAAATATTGTATGTAGACTAGAGTCAAAACAAGTGAGAAAAATAAGATAT
>NW_020712954.1:0-4572 GCF_002925995.2 Terrapene triunguis | reverse complement strand
AGGCCTCTGATACCAAGGTTTATCTCTCAGGGCCTCCTCTTACTACATTCCCCCACTTTTTGTCTTTTTAAGGGGAGGATGTTTACCCATCGTCCCGGAAAAGCATAATGCATGGACTAAAGATAACCCAGCATGCTAAACACTGTTACGTGGTTACCTTATTTTACCATCCATACACTTATGCCCCATCTGTCTCTTTAGTCTGCACATTCCCTCGTACGACTGAGGGACAGATTTTATTATCCAATTTTATTTTCAGTCCCTTATGGTGGGCCTGGGAATGTTAGGCCCGGGACCATGACTGAGGAATGTAGTATTATGATTTAGCCTTAGAGGCACTTCCAAATAATTAATATATATGAATTATATAGATATGGCATATATATTTGTAGTGTGTATGGGCATATATGTATAGTATGTACGTGTACATATGACACCACCTTATATCCAAGCATAACCATGTTTTTCCAGTCTGGTGTTGTACTCTGGTCCTTTTACTTTGGTAACACAGATAGAAACACACTCCTATTAGGGCAATTCCAGTTATCACCTGTCTCATCATTAGTAGAGGGCTGAGTGTTTTGAAATACTGGGATAGGGATTGTGATGGTGTGTCCCACAGTGCTATGTATATGAGAAGAAAAACACAAATTTGGAGTAGTGACACTACCACTGAGGCCTTTATATATAAATATATTGTAATTAGTTACTACACAGTACTGTCCATTCATATTATAGGTTACCCTTATGGCTGGTTGTCACCCTCTGGTAAGCTTTATTGGGCAGGAAACAGAAGTGGCTAGCTTCTTTGTTCCACTGGATGCGCGGCTTTGCGATACACCAGTAGTTGACATAGATCCAGTTGTTTCTTATGGATGCTGTCTTCCAGATAACCTACAGAATGGACAGTAACCAATTTATTAAATAGTGCTGTGTCAGGATTTAGTATTGGTACCCAGACACTGAACAAGATTGTTTTAAATAATGTGTGCCTTAGTTAGGATGCAGTGTCATTGACCCAAATTATGACTGGTATTAACAGAGAATTTGTTTACCCAATTTGTAGTTACTATGTAACATTTTGTTTGTTTACCACTTTGTTTTTTTTCTTTGCCTTTACGTTGTTTGTTGCCATTTGTTTGTTGATTTTTACCTGTGTGTTGGTTAAACAGTTTAGCAAGGTTATGCATATTGTAAATGTTGTACAGCAATAATACAATACAGCAATAAGACAACAGTACAACAATAATACAGTAGTACAGCAATAATACAGTTGTTTTTACACAGTAACCAAGTTGAAATTAAATGATGGCTTATCCTTGTCCAGCTAGTGTTTTTTAGCTGATTGTTAACTTAATTGTCCATATATGGTAGAGGTGTATTTAACCAGTCTCTTATTTATAAAGCACTTCATTTTTCTGTTCTTGATGCTTGGGGGTTTTTCACTGTATCCTGATATCATCTGGTGTGTTCAGGGTGTGATATTTTCTGGCATCTTTGGTCTGTGGGATGCAACTTAAACAGCTAGTTAGTTAACATAATAAAGGGTTTTTTGTTTTGTTTTTGTTTTCAGTAACCCAAACTTAATACACAGTTTAACTTAGTTTGTTTACAATGTAATAAGAACAAGGTAATAGGGACCGAGCCTTTTATAACACAAGCTATACTTTTGCAGTTGTTGTATAGACATTCATTTTCATTTGAAGTGCATTACTAATATTTTTATACGAAATGTAATGCTTAACGGCTAAAATAAATGCTTACAATCTTCCATGAGAAGGTGTATTGCTTTCCCTTGCTGAACAATTTGTTTCAGCAAAGGAGGAGTTAACAGAATTTTTACCAAGCTTTTTAGAGTTAATTTGCTTGTGATACCAATTTCACTCTTGTTAACTGTTTAGAAGCAGAACTTTAACAACCACTGCTTCCCATTAACATAACATAACAAAAGAAAAGCATATAAAATTAAACCAACTATAAAATTAAACCAAAATAAATTTTAAATACAGGTACATGCAAATACTTTGAGGGTATTTGAGGGTATAGTTTCATGATGCTTTGTTATGTTTGGGAGCCAAAGGTGGAAACCTGTTGAAATTGTTTGGTTAGCTTTATGCATAAATTGTTATTTTAAAACATTTGGGTTATGATATTCTTATAACTATATTTAAAAGCCCAAACAAGAAATTAACATTTTGTTAATATTATCTTTACCTTAATGTTGAGGTTTCCCCTTACATTTTTTTTTGTTTGAATAACAAAATAAATTAAAAAAAAAATTTAAAAAACAAAACAAAACTGTAATTGATAAGAAAATATTTTTTGTTTGCAATTGCATTATTTATTGAGGCAGAAATATATGTACATATATTTGTAACTGAAACCTTTTTGAACTTTGCACAAAAAATTGGTGCTAATAATACTATGATTATACCCCAACTATGATTTTAAAATAGTGTGGTACCACATATACATAAATTTTTAAAAGGGTATAAAATTGACTTTTGTTGCAACAAAATAAAAATAATAAAAAATAGTCACGTAACACACACAACATACAACACAAGACAACACACATGACATACAGGACAAACTTACAATTAACAACAAATGGCGCCAGAATTCTATTCATAACTATACAAAGTAAGGCAAACAAAAATAAAAAATAAAAAGGGTTATATTTGAATAAACAAATTATTACCTTATTTAAAACTTGTTACATAAATTGTTAAAAATATATTAATATTTGCCAAATGTATTGTATTAATTTGGTAACAAGGAATTTTGCATTACTTTATATTTAACATTATTTTAAAACTCTGCTATATGGAAAAAAAAAAGCCCATGTTTCAAATATTAGTGAGTGGTTAGGATTAGAAGCAGAGTGTACATTTCTGTTGCTTGGCAACCATATCTTCAAGAAAGTTAGGAATAATTCCAGCTGTTGCATTCCTGAAGGGTTAAAATACTTAATTTACTGGATTTATTTAAAGTAAAGTTTTTACCTTGTTTTCTTTTTGTTTCTTGTTTTATTCTGTTTTCAATTGCTGTATCTTTTGGAGGTTTCTGTAAAAACTATAACTTTTTAACTTTTTAAAACAAAGAGAGAGAGCAGAATTGAGGAGAGGCGGGGGAAGGGGGGGGTGAAGAGCAACCTAGGAAGGTAGCGAGACCTGAGCCAAGAGAGATTAACTCTATCAAGATATTTGAAAGTACAGGCAGCAGCAGCAAATTTAGTAAACCGAGAAAGCATATAAAGGAAAAAGCTTAACCGGTATGTAAAAATATTTGAGAAAGAAGGTTCTCTTTTCAGATGAGCGCGGAGTGTGGTTCCGTGGGTCAAAGCAATTGGGAACTTGCACAGCTAGGAACCATGCCCCTGGTTTTTATCCTGGCTTTGAGAGGAGAATGGGGGTAGTTACCTGCTCTTGTAAAACCTGAATTTGTTCCCCCAATGTCTGTTGCTTTTGTGTGCATGCCAAATGGATGGCCGGAGTGCCTTTTTTTGCTGCAGTTAACTGGTTTTGGGCAACTCCATGTGTTAATGCATCAATTCTAGGTGTTAACCCACTCAATTTTGGTTTTTTACTTTGAAATTCTTTTTTATTCACTCCCCTGCGATCGAGTCACAGCTCCTGTCTCCTAATGTGCTCTGTGAACTGTTCCATATTTTCCTTCATGTGATTTACCAATTCTGTGAAAGTATTGTTTGCTACTCTTTCCTTCTGTGCACTTACTTGTCCCGTTCTGACAGGCACCAATCTAGGTTTCAGTTTCAGTTTAACTGGAACCTGGCTTTTATCATAAGGTGGTGGTTGCGGTGCGGTAGCCTCTGCCCATGGGTCATGACAGGATGTTTTAACAGAGTCATTCCACATGTCCCCATTGCAGCATCCATCCCAACTGTCCCATGTTCCATCTCTTAACTTGGCAAGAGCCGCCTGTTTCCATTTCTGTCCCCATTCCTCAGGCACTGTAAAAGCACTTGAAGAACACTGAACCCCAGGGGACAGTGCTTTTTGCTTCTGCAGGTTTTCTACAGCTGTTTCCAATTTTTTATTTTCCTGCTTCACTTGCTCGAGCATATCATGAGTTTGGACCGCCTGTTGCCCTGCTAACAGAGCTTGGGCTTTCCAGTGCTCAACTGCTCGGGTCACCTCTTCTACCTCTCCTGTTTTTTCTGTAACTTGTTTGGCCAGCATTCCAGCATGCTGTCTGAGCCATCTCACTGCCAGAGACATAAGTTGCAGAATTCTTGCTTTTTTACTCTTGTTACTGTTTCTCAGAGCCTCGGTTTCTACCATCGCTCTACATAAGCCAGTCCATGTTTCCCCACTCTCTTTTTTAAATTCATATGGACCCCCCTTACTGGCAATCCAGCGGGTCCAACAATTATCAAACTCCGTGGGGATCATAAGGGAGGGGATTAGGGGGTTCCCTAGCTCGAGGTTTACTGCCATGTTAGATAGCGATTCTTACCACGGCAGTTTCGCTTACTCACCAGATCAGCGGTCGGGGTCACCAGTGTTGTCAGATGCTACCGGTGTGGTGCTCTGGTTGCTCCTATGTTAA
>NW_020712953.1:0-17598 GCF_002925995.2 Terrapene triunguis | reverse complement strand
TGGAGAATCCACCACTTCCCTTCGCAGTTTGTTCCAACGATTAATCATCCTCAGTGCTAAACATTTGGCCCTTATTTCCAACTGGAATTTGTCTGGCTTCAGCTTCCAGCCATTGGGTCTTGCTCTGCCTTTCTCCGCTTTACCAATGCTTTTCACCCCATGAAAGTCTCCACTTAATCATCTTTTGATAAGTTAAATATCTGATGCCCTTTTAGTCTCTCACTGTCTGGCATTTTCTCCAGCCTCCAATCAGTTTTGAGGCTCTTTTCTGCACCCTCTCCAATTTCTCAACAGCCTCTTTGAAATGTGGACCCCGGAACTGGACACAGTTGGTTTCACCAATGCCATGTGCAGAGGTAAAATCCTTCCCCTGCTCCAACTCACCTCTCCCCTGTTTATGCATCCGAGGATCGCATCAGCGCTTTTGGCCACAACACCTCACTCGGAGCTAACAATGAGTTGGTTGTTCACAGTGACCCCTAAATCCTTTTCAGGGTCTGTGCATTCCATAATACAGTGCCCTAGTCCATGGGTCGGGCCTGCATTGTCTGTTCTGAGAGTATAACTTTTAATGTGACTGTATTAAAGCAGTTTGTTTGTATGGGCCCAGCTCACCAAATGCTCCAGATCAATCGGTATTGCCTGCCCTGGCCTCCTCATTGTAACCACTCTGCCAAGCTTTTGGTCAGCTGCAAATTTTATCTGCAGTGATTTTCTATTTCCTTCCAGATCAGTGATGAAAATATTCAGTAGCATCAGGCCAAGAACTGATCACCGCAGAACCCCACTAGAAACACCCCCATTCACCCCCATTGAGAGTGGCTTTCTGAGATCTGTCAGTTAGCCAGTTTTTAATCCACTTTACATGTGCTCTTCTGATATTGTACTGTTCTTTTTTTATCTGAATGTTTTTCCTACTAAATCAAATGTCTCAGAGAAATTGAAGTTTATTGTACCTGCGCAGTACCTTTGACCAGCCAAACATGCTCTTTAAAGGATCTACTTAGTTTTACTTGACAAGACCTGTTTTCCATAAACCATGTTGTTTACAGGCATTAATTATATTCCTAGACTTTTTTTTAACTAATCCCATACCAGCTTTTCCATTGTTTCCTAATCTTGTGAGACCTTTTTAAAAAATTTTCCTTTTTTAAAAAATACTTTACATTTAACACAGAACTGTCCTGTATTTGCCTTTTTTGTGTGGCTCTGCTACTGACAGATTGTGCACTTCTACTTCCGAAGGAGCTGTGTGGTTGATCGGTCAGTTTGTAACTCTAGTGTTCGTAACTCTAAGCATCCACTGTAGATGCTGTTTAACATTCTCCTTGGCAGCTAATGGACTGGGCGGTATTTCATCACTTCATGTGATATGAGTACATCATACTGCTTCTTTCTAAATGCAGAACAAAACTATTTCTGCAACACATCTACGCTATCTGCAACATTAATGAGAATCCTTTCTACCTCTAGGAATTGGCCTAAACCTTTTCTAGGATTTCTTTTGTTCTTAATATACTTAATAACCTCCTTTTTGTTATCCTCAGCATTGCCAAGCATGGATTTTTCTCTGATGCCCTTAACATCCCTCATCAATTTTCATATCTTCCAATTTGTATTACTTGCTATCAAGAAATGGGGGGAGGGATAGCTCAGTGGTTTGCGTATTGGCCTGCTAAACCCAGGGTTGTGAGTTCAATCCTTAAGGGGGGCGTTTAGGGATCTGGAGCAAAAATTTGTCTAGGGATTGGTACTGCTTTGAGCAGTGTGGTTAGACTAGATGACCTCCTGAGGTCCCTTCTAACCCTGATATTCTATCATTTTCCATTTTTTCCCTTTGTTATCTATTGCTCCCCCGCACATTCACTTTGCCACTGAACTGGGATTTTAGCCAAAGTTCTCCACTTCCTTGACTGTGGAATCGTGACTATTTAGCTATCCAATAAACTCTTCTTAATGAATTCCCAAGTTTCATTCCCATTTTTCTGTCCAATATTTTCCTCCCAATCAGTTTTCTTGAAAATTTTCTTCAGTTTTGGGCAATTAGCCCTTTTGAAGCATTAAGTATCTATAGGTATTACTGCTTGGGAATGGTTCTCTGTTTGTCCAATTGAATGTAATCAGTTCTATTCTTTCCCTCTATCATATGCCCCCCTTATTGTCTCTTCTCTAAAGTAAACTGTCCCATATGTTTCAGTCTGTCCACATATGACAGCCTTCCCCATTCTCAGAGCCTGTCTCGGAAATCCTCTTTATAATGCTGTATCCTTTTTAGTGACTGGATGACCAAAACTGAGCACATATCCAGAGCAGGTTATTCTCCATCCCATTCCTTAGGCATCCAAACATTGGCTTTGATTTGGCCATTGCTGTGAATGAGCAGGTGTTTCCATTGAGCTGCTATCAAAACCCAGGTCTTTTCCCTGAGGTATGTTCTAGTTCGGATGTTTCTCCCTGGCACATAGAATCATAGAATATCAGGGCTGGAAGGGACCTCAGGAGGTATCTAGTCCAACCCCCTGCTCAAAGCAGGACAAGCACCAACTAAATCATCCCAGCCAGGGCTTTGTCAAGCCTGACTTTAAAAACCTCTAAGGAAGGAGATTCCACCACCTCCCTAGGGAACCCATTCCAGTGCTTCACCACCCTCCTAGTGAAATAGTGTTTCCTAATATCCAACCTAGACCTCCCCCACTGCAACTTGAGACCATTACTCCTTGTTCTGTCATCTGTCACCACTGAGAACAGCCTAGCTCCATCCTCTTTGGAACCCCCCTTCAGGTAGTTGAAGGCTGCTATCAAATCACCCCTCACACTTCTCTTCTGCAGACTAAATAACCCCAGTTCCCTCAGCCTCTCCTCATAAGTCATGTGCTCTAGCCCCCTAATCATTTTTGTTGCCCTCCACTGGTCTCTCTCCAGTTTGTCCACATCCCTTCTGTAGTGGGGGGACCAAAACTGGACACAATACTCCAGATGTGTAAAGGACACAGTGTTGAATAGAGGGGAATAATCACTTTCCTTAATCTGCTGGCAATGCTCCTACTAATACAGCCAAATATACAGTTGGCCGTCTTGGCAACAAGGGCACACTGCTGACTCATATCCAGCTTCTTGTTCACTGTAACCCCTAGGTCCTTTTCTGCAGAACTGCCGCTTATCCAGTTGGTTTTGGCAAACGTGTTTTTTTTTTTTACACTCTCAGATTTTGAGCAACCGGGTGAATAGGGAGCTCCCTACAGCATGGACTCTCTAGCCTGGTTTTCATTGCATTAAGGAACAATGACGGATAACCAGTATCCACACTTGTGTTTCCTGCTGGTGACTATTAAGGTTTCCCACACCATGACATGTAGAATTATTAACTCATGGAGCACCATCAAATATGGAATTGGCATTAGTAGGGCCAGTTGTTCATAATTCATTTCTCTGAATAATGAAAATGTCATTTTTCAGTGTGTGAAGAGCGACCAATCTGCTCCCCCAATGAGAACAGCCTCCAGTAGTGCATGTAGTGTCTCATATTCACATTGCCTCTCCATCCAGGTATTTGTACTGCAACCATCACCCTAGAGCCTCGGCTCACACAGGAAGTCTGGTGAATGTACGGTACATTCAGGAGACACCGTTCTGCCTCTGAGTTGGACACCTTCTCCCCTACTCCATGTCAGATTCCAACACAACCGACTTCACCAACCCCTCCACCTTCATCCTGTTGGGCATTCCTGGCCTGGAGGCAGCCCACGTCTGGATCTCTATCCCCTTTTGCGCCATGTACATCATAGCTGTCTTGGGGAACTTCACCATCCTCTTCATTGTGAAGAGGGAGCCGAGCCTCCATGAGCCCATGTACTATTTCCTCTGCATGCTGGCCACCAGCGACCTGGTCATATCTACGTCCATTATGCCCAAAATGCTGAGCATCTTCTGGTTCAATTCCAGGGAGATGTATTTCAGTGCCTGCCTTACCCAGATGTACTTTATTCACTGCTTTTCAGCGATGGAGTCTGGCATCTTTGTGGCCATGGCTTTTGATCGTTATGTGGCCATCTGCCATCCCCTGAGACATTCCACCATCCTGACAAACCCTGTGGTGGCTAAGATTGGCCTGACCGTTGTGCTGCGTGGCATCATGCTCATACTGCCCTATCCCTTCCTGGCAAGGCGGTGGCCATATTGTAGAACCAACATCATCCCCCACTCGTACTGTGAGCACATGGCCATGGTGAAGCTGGCCTGCGCTGATGTCCGCATCAGTAGTTACTACAGCCTCTCTGTGGCATTCGTGGTGATGGGTCTGGATGTGTTTTTTATCGCCATGTCCTATATCCAGGTCCTCAGGGCCATTTTCAGCCTCCCCACAAAGGACGCCCGGCTCAAGACTTTTGGGACCTGTGGCTCCCACCTCTTTGTCATCTTAGCCTCTTATATCCCAGCTCTCTTCTCCTTCCTCACACACCGGTTTGGCCACAACGTGCCCCTGCATTTCCACATTCTCATTGCCAGCGCGTATGTGCTTGTGCCCCCCATGCTACACCCCGTCATCTACGGGGTGAGGACCAAACAGATCCGGGACAGGCTGCTCCGGCTACTTACTCATAAAGGGATCTAAAATTTCCTCCTGGTGCTCTGGCTCTCAGACCGAGCTTCGTGCAGAGCTGGCTGGTGACATGGTTCTGGGCCCTCTTCCCTGAATCACTTACTGGACAGTCAAAAAGACATTAAATCCTTTCCTGACATTACTGTGCTGGGTCTGCATGACAAACTGGGGAATAGGTCTATGACAATTCAGTGGGGTGCCACCTCTCTAATTGCTGGTAACTGGACCCTGACACCCCACCCCTTCCTCAGTTCTTCTGCCAAGGCCCCTTCCCTGCTTTACACTTTCCCCTCCAAGGCCCCGCACCTGTTGCTTGCTCCTCTATTCCCCTCCCGCTGTCATTTGCAGGATCATTTCCACCTTCTTTCACCAACCCCAGCTACAAGGGAGACATTTCAGATTTTGGTGGGGGTGGCAACTTTAACCATGATTCCAAGGGCTACTTAGGGTCTTGAAAACTCTAGTTTTGTGGCAGATAACTTAGCAATTAGCTGACAGGAGCATTGTGTCTAATTTAAAGAAATAAAATAAATATTAGACCCACTCAGCTCTAATACTAACATGTTCTGACATCTTGTGCCCAGTCACTTAAGGGACACTGGTTATGTTTAAGATATTAATATATATTCTTACTTTGTTACTAACTCTGCAGAGAGAGAGACCCCATCAGGACTTCTGGGTTTTATCTCAGCTCTGGGAGGGGAGTGAGGTCTAGTGCGTTACAGCGGGGGAGGGAGAGGGAAAGGGTGGAGATACATCTGGGGTTTCTATAAGAATATCAGAATGGACATACTGGGTCAGACTAATGGTCTATCTAGCCCAGTATCCTGTTTTCCAACAGTGGCCAGTTCCAGGTGCCCCAGAGGGAATGAACAGAACAGGGAATCATCAAATGATTCATACCCTGTTGCCCACTCCCAGGTTCTGGCAAACAGAGCTAAAGACAGCATCCCTGCCCATCTTGGATAATAGCCGTTGATTCAACTATCCTCCATAAACATATCTAGTTCTTATTGGAACCATGTTATAGTTTTGGCCTTCACAACTTCCCCTGGCAAAGAGTTCCACAGGTTGACTGTGAAGAAATACTTCCTATTGTTTATTTTATACCTGCTGCTGATTAATTCTATTGGGTGACCCCTAGTTCATGTGTTATGAGAAGCAGTAAATAACACTTCCTTCTTTATTTTCTCCACACCAGTCATGATTTTTTAGCCCTCTATCATGTCCCCTCTTAGTCATCTCTCTTCCAAGCTGAAACATCCTCCTATGGAAGCCGTTCCATAACCCTAATCATTTCTGTTGCCCTTTTCTGAACTTTTTCCAATCCCAGTATATCTTTTTTGAGATGGGGCGACCACATTTGCACGCAGTATTCGCAATGTGGGCATACCATGGATTTATACAGAGCCAATATGATATTTTCTGTCTTATTATCTATCCCTTTCTTTATGATTCCCAACATTCTGTTCATTTGTCTGATTGCCACTGCACATTGAGCAGATGTTTTAACCCTATTAACTTACATTAGATTGTATGAGCTGTCTGTATCCTTATATCTTTGGGCTTTTCCTGAACTCTTCACTCATGCTCCTTGTACTAAGGGGCAGGAGGCTGGGATGGAGGTATCTGTCTATAAATAGGTTGTTCATTAAAGACTATCAGTCCTAACGAGATCTCACATGTACAGAGGAAGGGAGTAAACGCATTCTAGGTAAAACCAGTTTTCTCCAGCTTCTCTGTGGACTGGTGAGCACGGAAGGAATGAAACCTCCCAGAAGAGGGGACAGAAAGAATAAGTGTTGGTCCAGTCCTTTAAAAACACAGAGACTGGATGAGTCTTAAGATGATGGAGCAGGAGAGTAGAACAAGGGCGGCAGAAGGGGCTCTTTCATTGCAGGGCTGTGGCTGCAGCAGAGAGAGAGACTCAAGGTGGAGGAGAAGCAATGAATTGCAGTAGGTGGTCACTAAACACCCTGGAGGGCTCTGACCAAATCCCAAAGTATGTTCCAGGATGGTGAGGACAAATTAATGCACACTGGAAAACAATCCCAACTATATATATGAAATCATGGGGTCTAAATTAGCTGTAACCAGTCAAGAAAGAGATCTTGGAGTCATTGTGGATAGTTCGCTGAAAACATCCAATCAATATTCAGCAGCAGTCAAAAAAGATTCAGAATCCCTGGAGAGACCCAGGGCAGTCTTGGCCAGAAGAACTCCACAGCTTCCGTCTGGAGTAGGTCCAGGATCCCCAAGGCTTGGCTCAGGGAGTTAAGCCACATCTGGACTTTCCCAGGAATATGGCTTAGCTGGTAAGGAACTCAGTCATGCATGGACATGTGACTTGCCCAGGTGACTCCAAAACTCCATTTTGTAGCTGGACTGTGCATAGGATAGAGGAGGGGGTCTTCACCCACAAGAGAAAGTCTATTTAAGCCCATGGGAGACCCCTCCATTTTGTCTTCAGCTGGCTAAAGAGAGAGCCTCTCCACCCCCAAAGATACCTGAAAGAAATTGGAACAAAGGACAGTGACTGCAAGGGGAGTGAATGATTGCTGGACCCAGACTAGAAGGAGATTAATCTGTAAAAGGGAGCATTCTGGAACTGGTGAGGATTTTATCTGTATTCAGTTGGATTTAGGGTGACCAGATGTCCCGATTTTATCGGGACTGTCCCGATATTTCCTTGTTTGTCTCACGTCCCGACCGATGTGCGGTCGGGACACTGGACAAACAAGGAAATGCTCCAGAGCCCGGAAGTGCTCACGCCCCCCCTGCCCCAACTCCGTCCCCTCCTCCCCCGATTGGCTCCCTCCCCGAATCCCCGCCTCTTCCCCAGGCTCACCATTCCTCCTCCCTCCACAAGCGCTGGAGGGAGGCCCGGGAGACTCAGGGGAAGCGCGGCGCCGGGGTGAGTGATAGTCCGGCCTGGCCCCGAGCAGGCAGGACTCAGTCGGGCGGTAGGAAGAGTAGGGGGGTGGCCCGCAGCCAGGCGGCGGCTGTTCTCCCCCCCTGGGCAGCGGGACTCGGGAGCAGCTGCTGCTGCAGCTCCCACTGCCGCGGGGGGAGGAAGCGGCCGATGGCCAAGCTCAGCGGCTGCGGCTGTGGCGCCCCCGAGCCCGGGCCTGCTGCAGGGACCCAGCAGCGCGCACGCTGCATTCAGCCCCTGGCCAGTCGCGTCTGGGCTGGCTGCCCAGCTGGTGCTATCCCGCGGTGGCCCCAGGGCGGAGGCATCGGCAGCCCAGCCCCGTTCGTTCCCCTGTGGGACCCGAGCGGGACGGGGGGGGTTGGGGCCTGCTGCCCCCACTCTGGGGCTGCCGCGGGATAGCACCAGCTGGGCAGCAGCCCAGACGCGACTGGCTCTTGAATAACTGTGATACAATTGTAACTCTGTAATTCCGTTTTACCATTTACTTACTATTTCATAGATTTCAATAAAAAGTCTTACCACTATACCTGTCTCCGTGTGAGCTTCCTGTCATACCACCGAGGGTCCCTTATAAAATTCTGTGGAGCCTGATTTGGGACAAGAACTTTAATCTTCTGATCAAACAGATTGGTGAGCCTAAACCCATACCCATTAATATTAACAATTGATTATGATTAATATTAATAATTGATTATTAATATTATTAATTAGTTAAATTAATTAAAATAAAAATAAATTAAGTTGCTAAGTTAAATCAACATTACTAACACCCCCCAAATCAGGCTACAGGCAGCTGAGCTACCAGGGTGCAGCACCCGTCGACTGGGTTCAGGAGCCAAGGGGATGGGGATGGGGTGGGGGCCATCAATGATGCTGGGCCCGGGTGTCCCAATGAACTCAACACCTTCAACTATGGCGTCGGGCATGGTGGCATCCGCGATAGGGTCCCCAACTGGGAGGGGAGGAGGCAGCTCCGCCTTAGAAGGGGGAAAACCCGAGGGGTCAGGACCCGGCCCCTCAGCACCGACCATCACCACCAGGGTCTCAGCTGCCATGAGCGAGGTGCCGTCTGCGCCGGGCAGATGGACAAAGCCAGGGGCACCCAAGGTCGAGAGTGGGGGCAGCAGCCTAGGGTAAGGGGAAGAGAGGAGGAGGGGGTCTATTCAACCACTGCAATGGTCTGTGTCTATTCGATCTCCCCAGTTCCCTTTATCACCCAAACTTGTTATTGCCTAAAAAAGTTATGAATTGTATTTAATTCTTTATTGACTAAATCCCTATCCACTTTTCCGTTTTTATGCCCAGGACTGCTGTCAAGCTACCAGGCATTTAGTACTAAATCATCCCTTTTTGAATATTGACATAACATTAGCTCTCTGTCAGTTTTCTGGGATATCCCTGGTGTTGTAATATTTATTAAAAATTAACATCAGCGGGGCAGAGAGCTCCTCAGACAGCTCATTTTTCTGGGTGCGAGATATCTGGGGCTGCTGATTTAAAAATATTGATCCCTAGTAGGTGCTGTTTTCCCTCCTCCATAGCTACCAGTGGACTGCAAAGAAGCTCATGTCCATGAGTACAGCTTCCTGCTTCTTTCACATACAGCACAGAAAGGTTTACTGAACTTTTTTGCTCTTTGTTAATCATTATTAACAGTGTGACCATCTCCATCTAGTAAAGGCCTCTACCGCTCTTACGATTTCCTTTGTTTCTAATGTACTTACAAAGCTTGCTCTTTTTTCCTTTGCCCTGTTAGCCATGGATTAGTCTCTGGTGTCTTTTGCTTCCCTTAGCCATTTTCCATACTTCATAATTTCTAATTTCTATCCATCACGACGTTTCAGTCAAGATGGGATGTTTTTCTCAAAGATCTGCTCTAGTTCAAACAGGAACTGATCCAGGGCAGTCCTACGGCCTGTGCGATACAGGAGGTCAGAGCAGATGATCACAATGGTCCTGCCTGGCCATATAATCTACAAATCTATCCAGAGTCCCCTGCAAGGATAATATTTGTGTGGGCCTCAGTCTGTGTCCCTGTCACACTCTGGGTGCCACATTTTGGATCTGGGCAGGTTGAAAAAACTAAATTAAAAACTCAATGATGCTCCTATTCAATGCCACGGATAGGAAATGAACCAGACTGCCTGTGATTCTTCGTGTACCCCTACGTCTCTCTCTATAACACTCCCAGCATCCTTCAGTGCATGAACCAAACCATTGTGAGTCTGGTGCTTTGCATCTATCATTCCAGGTGCACTGAACTCCAGTGTGTGACTGGAGAATGGGATGGGCCATATCCTGCTCCAACCCCACCAGCCTGAGCACTCAAGGCTTCTGTTAACTGTCAACAGCTGCAGGCTGGGCTCATTAGCTTCAGCTCTGTGTGAGGGGACTGTTGGATGCTAACTAAAACTTAGTGTGGTGGGGGTTGATTGGCAGCTGCCAGTACCAAAAGGAAGGGGAAGGGTGAATGGGAAGCCAGGCCCCTGGGACTGACAGGCCCCAAGGGCAATGGGGAGAGGCCAAAGCTCATGGTCAGCCTGATTGACAGGGCGGGCAGGCCAATGAGGGAGTGATGATGATGGGGGTCCCATCCTCCCTGTAAGCTGGGGCTGCCTGGGCCAGAGGGGCCGAGCTAAGGGGAGAGCAGGGGCCCAGGCTGAGCTGGGAGCAGAGCCGCAGCCAGAGCCAGAGGGGTCAGAGAACCATCCCAGGGAGCAGGTCAGTGCTGGGAGCAGAGCCACAGCAGTCAGAGCCAGAGAAGCAGCC
Source organism: Terrapene triunguis (assembly GCF_002925995.2). Taxonomy (NCBI): domain Eukaryota; kingdom Metazoa; phylum Chordata; order Testudines; family Emydidae; genus Terrapene; species Terrapene triunguis. The sequence goes on along the minus strand of NW_020712953.1, from coordinate 7,297 downwards.
CAGGGAGCTCAGGCTGGGAGCTGGAGCTGGGAGCTGGGGCTGGGAGCTGGAGCTGGGGCTGGGGGCTGGGGCTGGGAGCTGGGGCTGGGGGCTGGGGCTGGTGCTGCAGCAGTCTGGAGCCACGTGTGGTGAGCAGCTGGGGAGAGTGAGGGGAACCTGGGCAGAGGCAGGAAAAAGCACTTGCAGTCCACACTGGGAGGGGGATCATAACCCCAATGGGGGTCTGATGTTGGGAAGAAGGTTCTGCCACCTAGAGTGTGAAGTGTGTGGCCACCACCAGAATAACACAGACAGGATGTGGGCAGGGGCCTGGGACAGGTGAGGGACAGACTGTGAACTGCCCTGACATCCAGCCACGGCTGTTTGGGGTTCCCCCGTGCCACAGAGCGGGGTGACGGGTTTTCCTTCCACCTTTCCCAGTTTCTCTCTTTTTTTTTAAATTGGTTGCTATTTAATAAATTGTATTTGCTTGAACTATATGCGATGATCTGTGGGTTAGGTAAGCGCCCGGAGCAGAGAGAGCACCCCAGAGTAGAGACACCCTAGTCCCTGTCCTAAGTGACCTCAACAAGGTTGGTGGTTGAACCCCCCAGGAATCCTGGTACTTGCTTTTCTTTTAAGTTGCCTTAGTAATGCATTTTGTCTGCTTCTTGAGAAAGGAATGTGCATGTTAAGTGCCCAATCAAGAAACTCTTAACAGACAATGGCTCCAACCCACATAAGAAGTCTACTTGAGGACGTTCAAGGCAGCATGTGAACCATGGCTGCTACCTGTAAGTTCTGAGTCATGCATGGACATGTGACTTGCCCATGTGACTTCAAAACCCCATCTTGTAGCTGGGATTCTACACAGGGAGCGGGACGGGTCTCCACCCACAAGAGAAAGTCTATTTCAACCCCTTGGAGACCCCTCCATTTTGTCTTCAGCTGCCTCCCATCCCCAAAGGATACCTGAAAGAAACTGGAACAGAGGACAGTAACTACAGGGGGTGTGAGTGATTGCTGGACCCAGACTAGAAGGAGTCTAGTCTGTAAAAGGAAGCTTACTGGAATTCCTCTGAGGGTGAGTTTTTATCTGTATTCAGTTTTCTTACTGTATTAGACATAGACTTGCGTGTTCTATTTTATTTTGTTTGGCAATTCACTTTGTTCTGTCTGTTACTACTTGGAACCACTTAAATCCTACTTTTTGTATTTAATAAAGTCACTTTTTACTTATTATTTAACCCAGAGTATGTATTAATATCTGGAGGGGGGCATACAGCTGTGCATATCTCTCTATATGTGTTATAGAGGGTGAAAAACTAATGAGTTTACCCTGTATAAGCTTTATACAGGGTAAAACGGATGTATTTGGGGTTTGGACCCCATTGGGACTTAGGCATCTGAGTGTTAAAGACAGGAACACTTCTTAAGTTGATTTCAGTTAAGCCTGCAGTTTGTGGGATGTGGTTCAGACCTGGGTCTGTGTTCGTGGCTGGCAAGCATGTCTGGTACCACCAGGCAGGGTTCTGGATTCCCAGGCTGGCAGGGAAAGCAGGGGCAGAAGTAGTCTTGGCACATCAGTTGACAGCCCCAAGAGGGTTTCTGTGATCCAACCCATCAAAACCACTTTGCCTTTAGCGACAGAGGAAGGTCAAACCAGGCTTGCCAGCTACAGAGTGTTAGTAACTTGAATAGAGGTGGACACGGGGCCCCTGTTCAGTTTGCACACGAGGCCCCTGTTCAGTTTGCACAGGAGAATTCGTTCAGTCTCATTCCAGGGCTCAAAAACCCAGGTGCTCCACACTAGAGAAATACCCCCGATTAGCCAGAGGAGCAGGCAGAGAGTTCAGCTGTGGGAATCCAAGCGCCCTCCAGCCGGGGCAGTCCTGGAAAGTCTGACTCAGCCTGGAACATTCGATTTCAATTCCACCTGGGAGAGACTGGGAGGAAATGAACCGAGAGGGAGAGACCAAATCCAATGCAAACTTTGAACCAGCCTCTATCCTGCATATAGGGCCCCACTTCTTCCAAGGCAGCTTTTGAGGTCAGAGGGGGCAAAGCCTCTGTCCCCAGGACAGGTCCCCGGCTGCCCTCTGTCCACAGAAACATTCTGTTGGTGTTGGTTTTACTAAGTCTGTTCCCCTGAAGCACCCCAGTGACTGTGATGTGTTGGCAGGTTTCTGAGTGGCAGCGGAAGTGGAGTCCTGGAGTTCACAACTCACAGGAGTGGGGAGCTCACGAACTCCAGCTAGTTCTGAAAACCTCAGATTTGCTAAGTATTTTAAGGATCCTTCAATGAAAGGTGCTGCACAATCTGATGATCATTACTGATGAGAATTACAGATCTCTGAACCCTTAGTGACAGTCCAGTGTGGCTGCAGAAAGTGTTCGTATCTCCCCTAAGTCATCTATCCCCAGATCTGTCTGTCTACTACCTACCCATCCCCCCTGGGCATTTACAGGGTATCAGACCCTATGGAGGCCTAGACACTCTCCCTAGTATCTTCCTAATTGACTATAATTTTTAAATATACACATATGCACAGAGCAGCCAATTCCTCTCTGACTCCGTGGAGAGCCCAAGAGTTCTCATCTCCCTTTGGGAAGGTCCCTTAATTGCTGTTTACTCCTAAAGCTGGATAAACAGCCCAGAAGTGCAGAGGGGCCTGTCTCCAGCCTGTTTACATTCAGATGCAGCTTCTCCCCTAGAGGCTGAGCAAAATCCACTGGGATTGCACAGAGCTATATTATAAACAGTGCACACCCCTGTGTCGGCTCTCGGTGTGGGATGCTGCAGCAGATGCTGGGGTGAGAGAGGTGTGGGACACGGCTACCTGAGGGAGATTCCCAGGGAAGACGTTTCGATCTCAGGATTCACAGGTACTCATCTCTTGCTCAGGAGCTCACCTGCTCAACAAGCCCAGTGCAACATGGGCATGATGGGACAGAGAGTTAGTCTGGGGTCCTTTCTCTTCTGTACAGCCATTAAACATCCCAGGACCCTTTCCACAGGTGATGAATTTACTCCAGTATCACTGGACAAAATGTCATAAGAACATCAGAATGGCCCTACTGGGTCAGACCAACGGTCCATCTAGCCCAGTATCCTGTCTTGCAACCGAGGCCAGTGCCAGGTGCCCCAGAGGGAATGAACAGAACAGGGAATCATCAAGTGATCCATCCCCTGTCGCTCATTCCCAGCTTCTGGCCAACAGAGTCTAGGGACACCATTCCTGCCCATCCTGGCTAATAGCCATTGATGGACCTATCCCCCATGAATTTACCTACTTCTTTTTTGAAACCTGTTATAGTCTTGGACTTCAGAACATACTATGGCAAGGAGTTCCACAGGTTGACGCTGCATTGTGTGAAGAAATACTTCCTTTTTTTGTTTTAAACCTGCTGCCTATTAATTTCATTTCGTGACCCCTAGTTCTTGTGTTATGAGAAGTAGTAAACAGCATTTCCTTATCTACTTTCTCTACACCAGTCATGATTTTATAGACCTCAATCATGTATCCCCTTAGCCATCTCTTTTCCAAATTGAAAAGTCCCAGTCTTATTAATCTCTCCTCATACGGAAGCCGTTCCATCCCCCTAACCATTTTTTTTGCCCTTTCCTGAGCCTTTTCCAATTCCAATATATCTTTTTTGAGATAAGGAGACCACATCTGCACGTAGTATTCAAGATGTGGGCATACCATGGATTTATATAGAGGCAAAACAATATTTTCTGTCCTATTATCTATTCCTTTCTTAACGATTCCCAACGTTTTCTGTTTGCTTTTTTGACTACTGCTGCACATTGAGTGGATGTTTTCAGTGAACTATCCACAGTGACTCCAAGATCCCTTTCTTGAGTGGTAATAGCTAATTTAGCCCCCATCATTTTATATGTATAGTTGGGATTACGCTTTCCAATGTGCATCACTTTGCATTTATCAACATTAAACTTCATCTGCCATTTTGTTGCCCAGTCACCCAGTTTTGAGAGATCTTTTGTAGCTCTTCAGAGTCTGCCTGGGTCTTAACTCTCTTTAGTAATTTTGTATCATCTGCAAATTTTGCCACCTCACTGTTTACCCCTTTTTTCAGATCATGTATCAACATGTTGAATAGGACTCGTCCCAGAACAGACCCTGGGGGGCACCACTATTTACCTTTCTCCATTCTGAAAACTGACCGTTTATTCCTACCCTTTGTTTCCTATCTTCTAACCAGTTAACAATCCATGAGAGCACCTTTCCTCTCATCCCATGACAGCTTACTTTGCGTAAGAGCCTTTGGTGAGGGACCTTGTCAAAGGCTTTCTGAAAATCTAAGTACACTAGATCCACTGGATCCCCTTGGTCCACATGCTTGTTGACCCCCTCAAAGGATTCTAGTAGATTGCTGAGGCATGATTTCCCTTTACTAAAACCATGTTGACTCTTTCTCAACAAATTATGTTCATCTATATGTCTGACAATATTGTTCTTTATTATAGTTTCAACCAGTTTGCCTGGTACTGAAGTCAGGTTTACAGGCCTGTAACTGCCAGATCACCTCTGGAGCCCTTTTTAAAAATTGGTTTCACATTAGCTATCCTCCAGTCATCTGGTACAGAAGCTGATTTAAATGATAGGTTACAAATCACAGTTAGTAGTTCTGCAATTTCACATTTGAGTTCCTTCAGAACTCTTGGGTGAATACCATCTGGTCCTGGTGACTTATTGCTGTTTAATTTATCAATTTGTTCCAAAACCTCCTCTAATGATACCTCAATCTGGGATAGTTCCACAGATTTGTCATGTAAAAAGAATGGCTCAGGTTTGGAATGTCCCTCACGTCCTGAGCTGTGAAGACCAATGCAAAGAATCCATTTAGTTTCTCCACAATGGCTTTATCGGCCTTGAGTGCTCCTTTAGCACTTTGATTATACAGTGGCTCCACTGGTTGTTTAGCAGGCTTCCTGCTTCTGATGTACTTAAATTAGGTTTTGGTATTAATTTTTGAGTCTTTGGCTGGATGTTCTTCACATTGTTTTTTGGCCTTCCTAATTATATTTTTACACTTCACTTGCCAGAGTTTATGCTCCTTTCTATTTTCCTCACTAGGATTTAACTTCCACTGTTTAAAGGATGCCTTTTTGCCTCTCACTGCTTCTTTTACTTTGTTGTTTAGCCACGGTGGCACATTTTTGGTTCTCTTACTATGTTTTTTAAGTTGGGGTGTACGTTTAAGTTGAGCCTCTATTATGGTGGCTTTAAAAAGTTTCCAAGAAGCTTGCAGAGATTTCACGTTTGGTGCTGGACCCTTTAATTTCTGTTTAACTAACCTGCTCATTTTTGTGTAGTTCCCTTTCTGAAATTAAATGCTACAGTGTTGAGCTGCTGTGGTGTTTTCCCTGCCACAGGGATGTTAAATTTCATTATATTATGGTCACTATTACCAAGCAGTCCAGCTATAATCACCTCTTGTACCAGATCCTGTGCTCCACTTAGGACTAAATCAAGAATTCCCTCTCCTCTGGTGGGTTCCAGGACTAGCTGCTCCAAGAAGCAGTCGTTTAAGGTGTCAAGAAACTTTATCTCTGCATCCCGTGCTGAGGTGACATGTACCCAGTCAATATGGGGATAGTTGAAATCCCCCATTATTATATTTGAGTTAGATTCTATGGCACAGTTTGATTAATTTACAATTTTTACTTCATTTGATTCTATGCTTTCTTTCCCATATGGTATTACTGTGTCCCATTGATTATCCTCATTCCACCAAGTTTCTGTGATGCCTATTATATCAATATCCTCATTTAATATGAGGCACTCTAGTTCACCCATTTTATTATTTAGACTTCTAGCATTGGTATATAAGCACTTTAAACTTGTCTCCTGTTAGCTTTCTGTCATTACACGATGTAATTGAATAGGGTTATTTTTTATTGACATTTTCTGATCAGACCCTGCCTGTATTTTATCATCTTCCATCCTCTGGTCCTCACTAGGAGAAGAGTGGAATTCTTCCATCAACCTAGTTACCACCTCTTGGGGAGGTGAGCTACCTACGTGGATGGGAGAACCCTGTTATCGGTGTAAATAGTGTCTAGGCTAAAGCGCTATGGCAGTGCTGCTGTAGAGTTTTGAGTGTAGACAAGCCCTCAAGCAGATCTTCCAGGAAAGCATCCAGTCTGGATCTGCCGACAAGGGGAGTTGGAGAATCCACCACTTCCCTTCGCAGTTTGTTCCAAAGATTAATCACCTTCAGTGCTAAACATTTGGCCCTTATTTCCAGCTGGCATTTGTCTGGCTTCAGCTTCCAGCCATTGGGTCTTGCTCTGCCTTTCTCCGCTTTACCAATGGTTTTCACTCCATGAAAGTCTCCGCTTGATCATTTTTTTGATAAGTTAAATATCGTATGCCCTTTCAGTCTCTCACCCTATCCAATTTCTCAACAGCCTTTTTGAAATGTGGACCCTGGAACTGGACGCAGTCAGTTTCACCAATGCCATGTGCAGAGGCAAAATCCTTCCGCTGCTCCAACTCACCACTCCCCTGTTTATGCATCCAAGGATCACATCAGCACTTTTGGCCACAGCATCACCCTGCTCACAATAAGTTGGTTGACCACAATGACCCCTAAATCCTTTTCAGGGTGTTTGCATTCCATAATACAGTGCCCTAATCTGTTGATCCGGCCTGCATTCCCTCTTCTGAGACAATAACTTTTCATGTGACTGTATTAAAACCTTTTGTTTGTACGGGCCCATGCACCAGATCAATCAGTGTGCCCGACCTGGCTTCCTCATTGTAACCACTCTGCCAATCTTTGGGTAGTACGCAAATTTTATTTGCAATGATTTTCTATTTGCTTCCAGATCAGTGATGAAAATATTCAATAGCATCAAGCCTAGAACTGATCCTTGCAAAATCCTGCTAGAAACACCCCCATAACTGACAATGGCCCTTGACAACTGGTTTCTGAGATCTGTCAGTTAGCCAGTTTTTAATCCACTTTACATGTGCTCTCCTGATGTTGTAGACTGTTCATTTTTTATCTGAATGTTTTTCCTACTAAATGAAATGTCTCGGAGAAACTGAAGTTTATTGCATCTGCGCAGTACCCTTGATCTACCAAACGTGCACTTTCATTAAAGGATGAAATCAGGTTTCTTTGACAAGACCTGTTTTCCATAAACCATGCTGTTTACTGGCATTAATTATATTCATAGACTTTTTTTTAACTAATCCCATACCAGTTTTCCATTGTTTCCTAACCTTGTCAAATCTTTTTTTTTTAATATTTCCCTTTTTTTTAAATACTTTACATTTAACAT
>NW_020712952.1:0-17243 GCF_002925995.2 Terrapene triunguis | reverse complement strand
TGGAGAATCCACCACTTCCCTTCGCAGTTTGTTCCAACGATTAATCACCCTCAGTGCTAAACATTTGGCCCTTATTTCCAACTGGAATTTGTCTGGCTTCAGCTTCCAGCCATTGGGTCTTGCTCTGCCTTTCTCCGCTTTACCAATGCTTTTCACCCCATGAAAGTCTCCACTTAATCATCTTTTGATAAGTTAAATATCTGATGCCCTTTTAGTCTCTCACTGTCTGGCATTTTCTCCAGCCTCCAATCAGTTTTGAGGCTCTTTTCTGCACCCTCTCCAATTTCTCAACAGCCTCTTTGAAATGTGGACCCCAGAACTGGACACAGTTGGTTTCACCAATGCCATGTGCAGAGGTAAAATCCTTCCCCTGCTCCAACTCACCTCTCCCCTGTTTATGCATCCGAGGATCGCATCAGCGCTTTTGGCCACAACACCTCACTCGGAGCTAACAATGAGTTGGTTGTCCACAGTGACCCCTAAATCCTTTTCAGGGTCCGTGCATTCCATAATACAGTGCCCTAGTCCATGGGTCAGGCCTGCATTGTCTGTTCTGAGAGTATAACTTTTAATGTGACTGTATTAAAACAGTTTGTTTGTATGGGCCCAGCTCACCAAATGCTCCAGATCAATCGGTATTGCCTGCCCTGGCCTCCTCATTGTAACCACTCTGCCAAGCTTTTGGTCAGCTGCAAATTTTATCTGCAGTGATTTTCTATTTCCTTCCAGATCAGTGATGAAAATATTCAGTAGCATCAGGCCAAGAACTGATCACCGCAGAACCCCACTAGAAACACCCCCATTCACCCCCATTGAGAGTGGCTTTCTGAGATCTGTCAGTTAGCCAGTTTTTAATCCACTTTACATGTGCTCTTCTGATATTGTAGTGTTCATTTTTTATCTGAATGTTTTTCCTACTAAATCAAATGTCTCAGGGAAATTGAAGTTTATTGTACCTGCGCAGTACCCTTGACCAGCCAAACATGCTCTTTAAAGGATCTACTTAGTTTTACTTGACAAGACCTGTTTTCCATAAACCATGTTGTTTACAGGCATTAATTATATTCCTAGACTTTTTTTTAACTAATCCCATACCAGCTTTTCCATTGTTTCCTAATCTTGTGAGACCTTTTTAAAAAATTTTCCTTTTTTAAAAAATACTTTACATTTAACACAGAACTGTCCTGTATTTGCCTTTTTTGTGTGGCTCTGCTACTGACAGATTGTGCACTTCTACTTCCGAAGGAGCTGTGTGGTTGATCAGTCAGTTTGTAACTCTAGTGTTCGTAACTCTAAGCATCCACTGTAGATGCTGTTTAACATTCTCCTTGGCAGCTAATGGACTGGGCGGTATTTCATCACTTCATGTGATATGAGTACATCATACTGCTTCTTTCTAAATGCAGAACAAAACTATTTCTGCAACACATGTACGCTATCTGCAACATTAATGAGAATCCTTTCTCCCTCTAGGAATTGGCCTAAACCTTTTCTAGGATTTCTTTTGTTCTTAATATACTTAATAACCTCCTTTTTGTTATCCTCAGCATTGCCAAGCATGGATTTTTCTCTGATGCCCTTAACATGCCTCATCAATTTTCATATCTTCCAATTTGTATTACTTGCTATCAAGAAACGGGGGGAGGGATAGCTCAGTGGTTTGCGCATTGGCCTGCTAAACCCAGGGTTGTGAGTTCAATCCTTAAGGGGGGCATTTAGGGATCTGGAGCAAAAATTTGTCTAGGGATTGGTACTGCTTTGAGCAGTGTGGTTAGACTAGATGACCTCCTGAGGTCCCTTCTAACCCTGATATTCTATCATTTTCCGTTTTTTCCCTTTGTTATCTATTGCTCCCCCGCACATTCACTTTGCCACTGAACTGGGATTTTAGCCAAAGTTCTCCACTTCCTTGACTGTGGAATCGTGACTATTTAGCTATCCAACAAACTCTTATTAATGAATTCCCAAGTTTCATTCCCATTTTTCTGTCCAATATTTTCCTCCCAATCAGTTTTCTTGAAAATTTTCTTCAGTTTTGGGGAATTAGCCCTTTTGAAGCATTAAGTATCTATAGGTATTACTGCTTGGGAATGGTTCTCTGTTTGTCCAATTGAATGTAATCAGTTCTATTCTTTCCCTCTATCATATGCCCCCGTTATTGTCTCTTCTCTAAAGTAAACTGTCCCATATGTTTCAGTCTGTCCACATATGGCAGCCGCCTGCATTCTCAGAGCCTGTCTCGGAAATCCCCTTTATAATGCTGTATCCTTTTTAGAGACTGGGTGACCAAAACTGAGCACATACCCAGAGCAGGTTATTCTCCATCCCATTCCTTAGGCACCCAAACATTGTCTTTGATTTGGCCATTGCTGTGAATGAGCAGGTGTTTCCATTGAGCTGCTATCAAAACCCAGGTCTTTTCCCTGAGGTATGTTCTAGTTCGGATGTTTCTCCCTGGCACATAGAATCATAGAATATCAGGGTTGGAAGGGACCTCAGGAGGTATCTAGTCCAACCTCCTGCTCAAAGCAGGACCAATCCCCAACTAAATCATCTCAGCCAGGGCTTTGTCAAGCCTGACCTTAAAAACCTCTAAGGAAGGAGATTCCACCACCTCCCTAGGTAACCCATTCCAGTGCTTCACCACCCTCCTAGTGAAATAGTGTTTCCTAATATCCAACCTAGACCTCCCCCACTGCAACTTGAGACCATTACTCCTTGTTCTGGTATCTGCCACCATTGAGAACAGCCGAGCTCCATCCTCTTTGGAACCCCCTTTCAGGTAGTTGAAATCAGCTATCAAATCCCCCCTCATTCTTCTCTTCTGCAGACTAAAAAATCCCAGTTCCCTCAACCTCTCCTCATAAGTCATGTGCTCCAGCCCCCTAATCATTTTTGTTGCCCTCCACTGGTCTCTCTCCAGTTTGTCCACATCCCTTCTGTAGTGGGGGGACCAAAACTGGACACAATACTCCAGATGTGGCCTCACCAGTGTTGAATAGAGGGGAATAATCACTTTCCTCAATCTGCTGGCAATGCTCCTACTAATACAGCCAAATATGCAGTTGGCCGTCTTGGCAACAAGGGCACACTGCTGACTCATATCCAGCTTCTTGTTCACTGTAACCCCTAGGTCCTTTTCTGCAGAACTGCCGCTTATCCAGTTGGTTTTGGCAAACGTGTTTTTTTTTTTTTTTTACACTCTCAGATTTTGAGCAACCGGGTGAATAGGGAGCTCCCTACAGCATGGACTCTCTAGCCTGGTTTTCATTGCATTAAGGAACAATGACGGATAACCAGTATCCACACTTGTGTTTCCTGCTGGTGATTATTAAGGTTTCCCACACCATGACATGTAGAATTATTAACTCATGGAGCACCATCAAATATGGAATTGGCATTAGTAGGGCCAGTTGTTCATAATTCATTTCTCTGAATAATGAAAATGTCATTTTTCAGTGTGTGAAGAGCGACCAATCTGCTCCCCCAATGAGAACAGCCTCCAGTAGTGCATGTAGTGTCTCATATTCACATTGCCTCTCCATCCAGGTATTTGTACTGCAACCATCACCCTAGAGCATCGGCTCACACAGGAAGTCTGGTGAATGTACGGTACATTCAGGAGACACCGTTCTGCCTCTGAGTTGGACACCTTCTCCCCTACTCCATGTCAGATTCCAACACAACCGACTTCACTAACCCCTCCACCTTCATCCTGTTGGGCATTCCTGGCCTGGAGGCAGCCCACGTCTGGATCTCTATCCCCTTCTGCGCCATGTACATCATAGCTGTCTTGGGGAACTTCACCATCCTCTTCATTGTGAAGAGGGAGCCGAGGCTCCATGAGCCCATGTACTATTTCCTCTGCATGCTGGCCACCAGCGACCTGGTCGTATCTACGTCCATTATGCCCAAAATGCTGTGCATCTTCTGGTTCAATTCCAGGGAGATGTATTTCAGTGCCTGCCTTACCCAGATGTACTTTATTCACTGTTTTTCAGCGATGGAGTCTGGCATCTTTGTGGCCATGGCTTTTGATCGCTATGTGGCCATTTGCAATCCTCTGAGACATTCCACCACCCTAACAAACCCTGTGGTGGCTAAGATTGGCCTGACCGTTGTGCTGCGTGGTATCATGCTCATACTGCCCTATCCCTTCCTGGCAAGGCGGTGGCCATATTGTAGAACCAACATCATCCCCCACTCGTACTGTGAGCACATGGCCATGGTGAAGCTGGCCTGCGCTGATGTCCGCATCAGTAGTTACTACAGCCTCTCTGTGGCATTCTTGGTGATGGGTCTGGATGTGTTTTTTATCGCCATGTCCTATATCCAGGTCCTCAGGGCCATTTTCAGCCTCCCCACAAAGGACGCCCGGCTCAAGACTTTTGGGACCTGTGGCTCCCACCTCTTTGTCATCTTAGCCTCTTATATCCCAGCTCTCTTCTCCTTCCTCACACACCGGTTTGGCCACAACGTGCCCCTGCATTTCCACATTCTCATTGCCAGCGCGTATGTGCTTGTGCCCCCCATGCTACACCCCGTCATCTACGGGGTGAGGACCAAACAGATCCGGGACAGGCTGCTCCGGCTACTTACTCATAAAGGGATCTAAAATTTCCTCCTGGTGCTCTGGCTCTCAGACCGAGCTCCGTGCAGAGCTGGCTGGTGACATGATTCTGGGCCTTCTTCCCTGAATCACTTACTGGACAGTCAAAAAGACATTAAATCCTTTCCTGACATTACTGTGCTGGGTCAGCATGACAAACTGGGGAATAGGTCTATGACAATTCAGTGGGGTGCCACCTCTCTAATTGCTGGTAACTGGACCCTGACACCCCACCCCTTCCTCAGTTCTTCTGCCAAGGCCCCTTCCCTGCTTTACACTTTCCCCTCCAAGGCCCCGCCCCTGTTGCTTGCTCCTCTATTCCCCTCCCGCTGTCATTTGCAGGATCATTTCCACCTTCTTTCCCCAACCCCAGCTACAAGGGAGCCATTTCAGATTTTGGTGGGGGTGGCAACTTTAATCATGATTCCAAGGGCTACTTAGGGTCTTGAAAACTCTAGTTTTGCGGCAGATAACTTAGCAATTAGCTGACAGGAGCATTGTGTCTGATTTAAAGAAATAAAATAAATATTAGACCCACTCAGCTCTAATACAAACATGTTCTGACATCATGTGCCCAGTCACTTAAGGGACACTGGTTATGTTTAAGATATTAATATATATTCTTACTTTGTTACTAACTCTGCAGAGAGAGAGACCCCATCAGGACTTCTGGGTTTTATCTCAGCTCTGGGAGGGGAGTGAGGTCTAGTGCGTTACAGCGGGGGAGGGAGAGGGAAAGGGTGGAGATACATCTGGGGTTTCTATAAGAATATCAGAATGGACATACTGGGTCAGACTAATGGTCTATCTAGCCCAGTATCCTGTTTTCCAACAGTGGCCAGTTCCAGGTGCCCCAGAGGGAATGAACAGAACAGGGAATCATCAAATGATTCATACCCTGTTGCCCACTCCCAGGTTCTGGCAAACAGAGCTAAAGACAGCATCCCTGCCCATCTTGGATAATAGCCGTTGATTCAACTATCCTCCATAAACGTATCTAGTTCTTATTGGAACCATGTTATAGTTTTGGCCTTCACAAATTCCCCTGGCAAAGAGTTCCACAGGTTGACTGTGAAGAAATACTTCCTATTGTTTATTTTATACCTGCTGCTGATTAATTCTATTGGGTGACCCCTAGTTCATGTGTTATGAGAAGCAGTAAATAACACTTCCTTCTTTATTTTCTCCACACCAGTCATGATTTTTTAGCCCTCTATCATGTCCCCTCTTAGTCATCTCTCTTCCAAGCTGAAACATCCTCCTATGGAAGCCGTTCCATAACCCTAATCATTTCTGTTGCCCTTTTCTGAACTTTTTCCAATCCCAGTATATCTTTTTTGAGATGTGGCGACCACATTTGCATGCAGTATTCGCAATGTGGGCATACCATGGATTTATACAGAGCCAATATGATATTTTCTGTCTTATTATCTATCCCTTTCTTTATGATTCCCAACATTCTGTTCATTTGTCTGATTGCCACTGCACATTGAGCAGATGTTTTAACCCTATTAACTTACATTAGATTGTATGAGCTGTCTGTATCCTTATATCTTTGGGCTTTTCCTGAACTCTTCACTCATGCTCCTTGTACTAAGGGGCAGGAGGCTGGGATGGAGGTATCTGTCTATAAATAGGTTGTTCATTAAAGACTATCAGTCCTAACGAGATCTCACATGTACAGAGGAAGGGAGTAAATGCATTCTAGGTAAAACCAGTTTTCTCCAGCTTCTCTGTGGACTGGTGAGCACGGAAGGAATGGAACCTCCCAGAAGAGGGGACAGAAAGAGTAAGTGTTGGTCCAGTCCTTTAAAAACACAGAGACTGGATGAGTCTTAAGATGATGGAGCAGGAGAGTAGAACAAGGGCGGCAGAAGGGGCTCTTTCATTGCAGGGCTGTGGCTGCAGCAGAGAGAGAGACTCAAGGTGGAGGAGAAGCAATGAATTGCAGTAGGTGGTCACTAAACACCCTGGAGGGCTCTGACCAAATCCCAAAGTATGTTCCAGGATGGTGAGGACAAATTAATGCACACTGGAAAACAATCCCAACTATATATATGAAATCATGGGGTCTAAATTAGCTGTAACCAGTCAAGAAAGAGATCTTGGAGTCATTGTGGATAGTTCGCTGAAAACATCCAATCAATATTCAGCAGCAGTCAAAAAAGATTCAGAATCCCTGGAGAGACCCAGGGCAGTCTTGGCCAGAAGAACTCCACAGCTTCCGTCTGGAGTAGGTCCAGGATCCCCAAGGCTTGGCTCAGGGAGTTAAGCCACATCTGGACTTTCCCAGGAATATGGCTTAGCTGGTAAGGAACTCAGTCATGCATGGACATGTGACTTGCCCAGGTGACTCCAAAACTCCATTTTGTAGCTGGACTGTGCATAGGATAGAGGAGGGGGTCTTCACCCACAAGAGAAAGTCTATTTAAGCCCATGGGAGACCCCTCCATTTTGTCTTCAGCTGGCTAAAGAGAGAGCCTCTCCACCCCCAAAGATACCTGAAAGAAATTGGAACAAAGGACAGTGACTGCAAGGGGAGTGAATGATTGCTGGACCCAGACTAGAAGGAGATTAATCTGTAAAAGGGAGCATTCTGGAACTGGTGAGGATTTTATCTGTATTCAGTTGGATTTAGGGTGACCAGACGTCCCGATTTTATCGGGACTGTCCCGATATTTCCTTGTTTGTCCCACGTCCCGACCGATGTGCGGTCGGGACACTGGACAAACAAGGAAATGCTCCAGAGCCCGGAAGTGCTCACGCCCCCCCTGCCCCAACTCCGTCCCCTCCTCCCCCGATTGGCTCCCTCCCCGAATCCCCGCCTCTTCCCCAGGCTCACCATTCCTCCTCCCTCCACAAGCGCTGGAGGGAGGCCCGGGAGACGCAGGGGAAGCGCGGCGCCGGGGTGAGTGATAGTCCGGCCTGGCCCCGAGCAGGCAGGACTCAGTCGGGCGGTAGGAAGAGTAGGGGGGTGGCCCGCAGCCAGGCGGCGGCTGTTCTCCCCCCCCTGGGCAGCGGGACTCGGGAGCAGCTGCTGCTGCAGCTCCCACTGCCGCGGGGGGAGGAAGCGGCCGATGGCCAAGCTCAGCGGCTGCGGCTCTGGCGCCCGGGCCCGAACCCGGGCCTGCTGCAGGGACCCAGCAGCGCGCACGCTGCACTCAGCCCCTGGCCAGTCGCGTCTGGGCTGGCTGCCCAGCTGGTGCTATCCCGCGGTGGCCCCAGGGCGGAGGCATCGGCAGCCCAGCCCCGTTCGTTCCCCTGTGGGTCCCGAGCGGGACGGGGGGGTTGGGGCCTGCTGCCCCCACTCTGGGGCTGCCGCGGGATAGCACCAGCTGGGCAGCAGCCCAGACGCGACTGGCTCTTGAATAACTGTGATACAATTGTAACTCTGTAATTCCGTTTTACCATTTACTTACTATTTCATAGATTTCAATAAAAAGTCTTACCACTATACCTGTCTCCGTGTGAGCTTCCTGTCATACCACCGAGGGTCCCTTATAAAATTCTGTGGAGCCTGATTTGGGACAAGAACTTTAATCTTCTGATCAAACAGATTGGGGAGCCTAAACCCATACCCATTAATATTAACAATTGATTATGATTAATATTAATAATTGATTATTAATATTATTAATTAGTTAAATTAATTAAAATAAAAATAAATTAAGTTGCTAAGTTAAATCAACATTACTAACACACCCCAAATCAGGCTACAGGCAGCTGAGCTACCAGGGTGCAGCACCCGTCGACTGGGTTCAGGAGCCAAGGGGATGGGGATGGGGTGGGGGCCATCAATGATGCTGGGCCCGGGTGCCCCAATGAACTCAACACCTTCAACTATGGCGTCGGGCATGGTGGCATCCGCGATAGGGTCCCCAACTGGGAGGGGAGGAGGCAGCTCCGCCTTAGAAGGGGGAAAACCCGAGGGGTCAGGACCCGGCCCCTCAGCACCGACCATCACCACCAGGGTCTCAGCTGCCATGACCGAGGTGCCGTCTGCGCCGGGCAGATGGACAAAGCCAGGGGCACCCAAGGTCGAGAGTGGGGGCAGCAGCCTAGGGTAAGGGGAAGAGAGGAGGAGGGGGTCTATTCAACCACTGCAATGGTCTGTGTCTATTCGATCTCCCCAGTTCCCTTTATCACCCAAACTTG
Organism: Terrapene triunguis; assembly: GCF_002925995.2. Classification (NCBI taxonomy): domain Eukaryota; kingdom Metazoa; phylum Chordata; order Testudines; family Emydidae; genus Terrapene; species Terrapene triunguis. The sequence continues at coordinate 8,479 of NW_020712952.1, read as the reverse complement.
TTATTGCCTAAAAAAGTTATGAATTGTATTTAATTCTTTATTGACTAAATCCCTATCCACTTTTCCGTTTTTATGCCCAGGACTGCTGTCAAGCTACCAGGCATTTAGTACCAAATCATCCCTTTTTGAATATTGACATAACATTAGCTCTCTGTCAGTTTTCTGGGATATCCCTGGTGTTGTAATATTTATTAAAAATTAACATCAGCGGGGCAGAGAGCTCCTCAGCCAGCTCATTTTTCTGGGTGCGAGATATCTGGGGCTGCTGATTTAAAAATATTGATCCCTAGTAGGTGCTGTTTTCCCTCCTCCATAGCTACCAGTGGACTGCAAAGAAGCTCATGTCCATGAGTACAGCTTCCTGCTTCTTTCACATACAGCACAGAAAGGTTTACTGAACTTTTTTGCTCTTTGTTAATCATTATTAACAGTGTGACCATCTCCATCTAGTAAAGGCCTCTACCGCTCTTACGATTTCCTTTGTTTCTAATGTACTTACAAAGCTTCCTCTTTTTTCCTTTGCCCTGTTAGCCATGGATTAGTCTCTGGTGTCTTTTGCTTCCCTTAGCCATTTTCCATACTTCATAATTTCTAATTTCTATCCATCACGACGTTTCAGTCAAGATGGGATGTTTTTCTCAAAGATCTGCTCTAGTTCAAACAGGAACTGATCCAGGGCAGTCCTACGGCCTGTGCGATACAGGAGGTCAGAGCAGATGATCACAATGGTCCTGCCTGGCCATATAATCTACAAATCTATCCAGAGTCCCCTGCAAGGATAATATTTGTGTGGGCCTCAGTCTGTGTCCCTGTCACACTCTGGGTGCCACATTTTGGATCTGGGCAGGTTGAAAAAACTAAATTCAAAACTCAATGATGCTCCTATTCAATGCCACGGATAGGAAATGAACCAGACTGCCTGTGATTCTTTGTGTACCCCTACGTCTCTCTCTATAACACTCCCAGCATCCTTCAGTGCATGAACCAAACCACTGTGTCTGGTGCTTTGCATCTATCATTCCAGGTGCACTGAACTCCAGTGTGTGACTGGAGAATGGGATGGGCCATCTCCTGCTCCAACCCCACCACCCTGAGCACTCAAGGCTTCTGTTAACTGTCAACAGCTGCAGGCTGGGCTCATTAGCTTCAGCTCTGTGTGAGGGGACTGTTGGATGCTAACTAAAACTTAGTGTGGTGGGGGTTGATTGGCAGCTGCCAGTACCAAAAGGAAGGGGAAGGGTGAATGGGAAGCCAGGCCCCTGGGACTGACAGGCCCCAAGGGCAATGGGGAGAGGCCAAAGCTCATGGTCAGACTGATTGACAGGGCGGGCAGGCCAATGAGGGAGTGATGATGATGGGGGTCCCATCCTCCCTGTAAGCTGGGGCTGCCTGGGCCAGAGGGGCCGAGCTAAGGGGAGAGCAGGGGCCCAGGCTGAGCTGGGAGCAGAGCCGCAGCCAGAGCCAGAGGGGTCAGAGAACCGTCCCAGGGAGCAGGTCAGTGCTGGGAGCAGAGCCACAGCAGCCAGAGCCAGAGAAGCAGCCCAGGGAGCTCAGGCTGGGATCTGGAGCTGGGAGCTGGGGCTGGAGCTGGGGCTGGGAGCTGGAGCTGGGGCTGGGGGCTGGGGCTGGGAGCTGGGGCTGGGGGCTGGGGCTGGGGCTGGTGCTGGTGCTGCAGCAGTCTGGAGCCACGTGTGGTGAGCAGCTGGGGAGAGTGAGGGGAACCTGGGCAGAGGCAGGAAAAAGCACTTGCAGTCCACACTGGGAGGGGGATCATAACCCCAATGGGGGTCTGATGTTGGGAAGAAGGTTCTGCCACCTAGACTGTGAAGTGTGTGGCCACCACCAGAATAACACAGACAGGATGTGGGCAGGGGCCTGGGACAGGTGAGGGACAGACTGTGAACTGCCCTGACATCCAGCCACGGCTGTTTGGGGTTCCCCCGTGCCACAGAGCGGGGTGACGGGTTTTCCTTCCACCTTTCCCAGTTTCTCTCTTTTTTTTTAAATTGGTTGCTATTTAATAAATTGTATTTGCTTGAACTATATGCGATGATCTGTGGGTTAGGTAAGCGCCCGGAGCAGAGAGAGCACCCCAGAGTAGAGACACCCTAGTCCCTGTCCTAAGTGACCTCAACAAGGTTGGTGGTTGAACCCCCCAGGAATCCTGGTACTTGCTTTTCTTTTAAGTTGCCTTAGTAATGCATTTTGTCTGCTTCTTGAGAAAGGAATGTGCATGTTAAGTGCCCAATCAAGAAACTCTTAACAGACAATGGCTCCAACCCACATAAGAAGTCTACTTGAGGACGTTCAAGGCAGCATGTGAACCATGGCTGCTACCTGTAAGTTCTGAGTCATGCATGGACATGTGACTTGCCCATGTGACTTCAAAACCCCATCTTGTAGCTGGGATTCTACACAGGGAGCGGGACTGGTCTCCACCCACAAGAGAAAGTCTATTTCAACCCCTTGGAGACCCCTCCATTTTGTCTTCAGCTGCCTCCCATCCCCAAAGGATACCTGAAAGAAACTGGAACAGAGGACAGTAACTACAGGGGGTGTGAGTGATTGCTGGACCCAGACTAGAAGGAGTCTAGTCTGTAAAAGGAAGCTTACTGGAATTCCTCTGAGGGTGAGTTTTTATCTGTATTCAGTTTTCTTACTGTATTAGACATAGACTTGCGTGTTCTATTTTATTTTGTTTGGCAATTCACTTTGTTCTGTCTGTTACTACTTGGAACCACTTAAATCCTACTTTTTGTATTTAATAAAGTCACTTTTTACTTATTATTTAACCCAGAGTATGTATTAATATCTGGAGGGGGGCATACAGCTGTGCATATCTCTCTATATGTGTTATAGAGGGTGAAAAACTAATGAGTTTACCCTGTATAAGCTTTATACAGGGTAAAACGGATGTATTTGGGGTTTGGACCCCATTGGGACTTAGGCATCTGAGTGTTAAAGACAGGAACACTTCTTAAGTTGATTTCAGTTAAGCCTGCAGTTTGTGGGATGTGGTTCAGACCTGGGTCTGTGTTCGTGGCTGGCAAGCATGTCTGGTACCACCAGGCAGGGTTCTGGATTCCCAGGCTGGCAGGGAAAGCAGGGGCAGAAGTAGTCTTGGCACATCAGTTGACAGCCCCAAGAGGGTTTCTGTGATCCAACCCATCAAAACCACTTTGCCTTTAGCGACAGAGGAAGGTCAAACCAGGCTTGCCAGCTACAGAGTGTTAGTAACTTGAATAGAGGTGGACACGGGGCCCCTGTTCAGTTTGCACACGAGGCCCCTGTTCAGTTTGCACAGGAGAATTCGTTCAGTCTCATTCCAGGGCTCAAAAACCCAGGTGCTCCACACTAGAGAAATACCCCCGATTAGCCAGAGGAGCAGGCAGAGAGTTCAGCTGTGGGAATCCAAGCGCCCTCCAGCCGGGGCAGTCCTGGAAAGTCTGACTCAGCCTGGAACATTCGATTTCAATTCCACCTGGGAGAGACTGGGAGGAAATGAACCGAGAGGGAGAGACCAAATCCAATGCAAACTTTGAACCAGCCTCTATCCTGCATATAGGGCCCCACTTCTTCCAAGGCAGCTTTTGAGGTCAGAGGGGGCAAAGCCTCTGTCCCCAGGACAGGTCCCCGGCTGCCCTCTGTCAACAGAAACATTCTGTTGGTGTTGGTTTTACTAAGTCTGTTCCCCTGAAGCACCCCAGTGACTGTGATGTGTTGGCAGGTTTCTGAGTGGCAGCGGAAGTGGAGTCCTGGAGTTCACAACTCACAGGAGCGGGGAGCTCACGAACTCCAGCTAGTTCTGAAAACCTCAGATTTGCTAAGTATTTTAAGGATCCTTCAATGAAAGGTGCTGCACAATCTGATGATCGTTACTGATGAGAATTACAGATCTCTGAACCCTTAGTGACAGTCCAGTGTGGCTGCAGAAAGTGTTCGTATCTCCCCTAAGTCATCTATCCCCAGATCTGTCTGTCTACTACCTACCCATCCCCCCTGGGCATTTACAGGGTATCAGACCCTATGGAGGCCTAGACACTCTCCCTAGTATCTTCCTAATTGACTATAATTTTTAAATATACACATATGCACAGAGCAGCCAATTCCTCTCTGACTCCGTGGAGAGCCCAAGAGTTCTCATCTCCCTTTGGGAAGGTCCCTTAATTGCTGTTTACTCCTAAAGCTGGATAAACAGCCCAGAAGTGCAGAGGGGCCTGTCTCCAGCCTGTTTACATTCAGATGCAGCTTCTCCCCTAGAGGCTGAGCAAAATCCACTGGGATTGCACAGAGCTATATTATAAACAGTGCACACCCCTGTGTCGGCTCTCGGTGTGGGATGCTGCTGCAGATGCTGGGGTGAGAGAGGTGTGGGACACGGCTACCTGAGGGAGATTCCCAGGGAAGACGTTTCGATCTCAGGATTCACAGGTACTCATCTCTTGCTCAGGAGCTCACCTGCTCAACAAGCCCAGTGCAACATGGGCATGATGGGACAGAGAGTTAGTCTGGGGTCCTTTCTCTTCTGTACAGCCATTAAACATCCCAGGGCCCTTTCCACAGGTGATGAATTTACTCCAGTATCACTGGACAAAATGTCATAAGAACATCAGAATGGCCCTACTGGGTCAGACCAACGGTCCATCTAGCCCAGTATCCTGTCTTGCAACCGAGGCCAGTGCCAGGTGCCCCAGAGGGAATGAACAGAACAGGGAATCATCAAGTGATCCATCCCCTGTCGCTCATTCCCAGCTTCTGGCCAACAGAGTCTAGGGACACCATTCCTGCCCATCCTGGCTAATAGCCATTGATGGACCTATCCCCCATGAATTTACCTACTTCTTTTTTGAAACCTGTTATAGTCTTGGACTTCAGAACATACTATGGCAAGGAGTTCCACAGGTTGACGCTGCATTGTGTGAAGAAATACTTCCTTTTTTTGTTTTAAACCTGCTGCCTATTAATTTCATTTCGTGACCCCTAGTTCTTGTGTTATGAGAAGTAGTAAACAGCATTTCCTTATCTACTTTCTCTACACCAGTCATGATTTTATAGACCTCAATCATGTATCCCCTTAGCCATCTCTTTTCCAAATTGAAAAGTCCCAGTCTTATTAATCTCTCCTCATACGGAAGCCGTTCCATCCCCCTAACCATTTTTTTTGCCCTTTCCTGAGCCTTTTCCAATTCCAATATATCTTTTTTGAGATAAGGAGACCACATCTGCATGCAGTATTCAAGATGTGGGCATACCATGGATTTATATAGAGGCAAAACAATATTTTCTGTCCTATTATCTATCCCTTTCTTAACGATTCCCAACGTTTTCTGTTTGCTTTTTTGACTACTGCTGCACATTGAGTGGATGTTTTCAGTGAACTATCCACAGTGACTCCAAGATCCCTTTCTTGAGTGGTAATAGCTAATTTAGCCCCCATCATTTTATATGTATAGTTGGGATTACGCTTTCCAATGTGCATCACTTTGCATTTATCAACATTAAACTTCATCTGCCATTTTGTTGCCCAGTCACCCAGTTTTGAGAGATCTTTTGTAGCTCTTCAGAGTCTGCCTGGGTCTTAACTCTCTTTAGTAATTTTGTATCATCTGCAAATTTTGCCACCTCACTGTTTACCCCTTTTTTCAGATCATGTATCAACATGTTGAATAGGACTCGTCCCAGAACAGACCCTGGGGGGCACCACTATTTACCTTTCTCCATTCTGAAAACTGACCGTTTATTCCTACCCTTTGTTTCCTATCTTCTAACCAGTTAACAATCCATGAGAGCACCTTTCCTCTCATCCCATGACAGCTTACTTTGCGTAAGAGCCTTTGGTGAGGGACCTTGTCAAAGGCTTTCTGAAAATCTAAGTACACTAGATCCACTGGATCCCCTTGGTCCACATGCTTGTTGACCCCCTCAAAGGATTCTAGTAGATTGCTGAGGCATGATTTCCCTTTACTAAAACCATGTTGACTCTTTCTCAACAAATTATGTTCATCTATATGTCTGACAATATTGTTCTTTATTATAGTTTCGACCAGTTTGCCTGGTACTGAAGTCAGGTTTACAGGCCTGTAACTGCCAGATCACCTCTGGAGCCCTTTTTAAAAATTGGTTTCACATTAGCTATCCTCCAGTCATCTGGTACAGAAGCTGATTTAAATGATAGGTTACAAATCACAGTTAGTAGTTCTGCAATTTCACATTTGAGTTCCTTCAGAACTCTTGGGTGAATACCATCTGGTCCTGGTGACTTATTGCTGTTTAATTTATCAATTTGTTCCAAAACCTCCTCTAATGATACCTCAATCTGGGATAGTTCCACAGATTTGTCATGTAAAAAGAATGGCTCAGGTTTGGAATGTCCCTCACGTCCTGAGCTGTGAAGACCAATGCAAAGAATCCATTTAGTTTCTCCACAATGGCTTTATCGGCCTTGAGTGCTCCTTTAGCACTTTGATTATACAGTGGCTCCACTGGTTGTTTAGCAGGCTTCCTGCTTCTGATGTACTTAAATTAGGTTTTGGTATTAATTTTTGAGTCTTTGGCTGGATGTTCTTCACATTGTTTTTTGGCCTTCCTAATTATATTTTTACACTTCACTTGCCAGAGTTTATGCTCCTTTCTATTTTCCTCACTAGGATTTAACTTCCACTGTTTAAAGGATGCCTTTTTGCCTCTCACTGCTTCTTTTACTTTGTTGTTTAGCCACGGTGGCACATTTTTGGTTCTCTTACTATGTTTTTTAAGTTGGGGTGTACGTTTAAGTTGAGCCTCTATTATGGTGGCTTTAAAAAGTTTCCAAGAAGCTTGCAGAGATTTCACGTTTGGTGCTGGACCCTTTAATTTCTGTTTAACTAACCTGCTCATTTTTGTGTAGTTCCCTTTCTGAAATTAAATGCTACAGTGTTGAGCTGCTGTGGTGTTTTCCCTGCCACAGGGATGTTAAATTTCATTATATTATGGTCACTATTACCAAGCAGTCCAGCTATAATCACCTCTTGTACCAGATCCTGTGCTCCACTTAGGACTAAATCAAGAATTCCCTCTCCTCTGGTGGGTTCCAGGACTAGCTGCTCCAAGAAGCAGTCGTTTAAGGTGTCAAGAAACTTTATCTCTGCATCCTGTGCTGAGGTGACATGTACCCAGTCAATATGGGGATAGTTGAAATCCCCCATTATTATATTTGAGTTAGATTCTATGGCACAGTTTGATTAATTTACAATTTTTACTTCATTTGATTCTATGCTTTCTTTCCCATATGGTATTACTGTGTCCCATTGATTATCCTCATTCCACCAAGTTTCTGTGATGCCTATTATATCAATATCCTCATTTAATATGAGGCACTCTAGTTCACCCATTTTATTATTTAGACTTCTAGCATTGGTATATAAGCACTTTAAACTTGTCTCCTGTTAGCTTTCTGTCATTACACGATGTAATTGAATAGGGTTATTTTTTATTGACATTTTCTGATCAGACCCTGCCTGTATTTTATCATCTTCCATCCTCTGGTCCTCACTAGGAGAAGAGTGGAATTCTTCCATCAACCTAGTTACCACCTCTTGGGGAGGTGAGCTACCTACGTGGATGGGAGAACCCTGTTATCGGTGTAAATAGTGTCTAGGCTAAAGCGCTATGGCAGTGCTGCTGTAGAGTTTTGAGTGTAGACAAGCCCTCAAGCAGATCTTCCAGGAAAGCATCCAGTCTGGATCTGCCGACAAGGGGAGTTGGAGAATCCACCACTTCCCTTCGCAGTTTGTTCCAAAGATTAATCACCTTCAGTGCTAAACATTTGGCCTTTATTTCCAGCTGGCATTTGTCTGGCTTCAGCTTCCAGCCATTGGGTCTTGCTCTGCCTTTCTCCGCTTTACCAATGGTTTTCACTCCATGAAAGTCTCCGCTTGATCATTTTTTTGATAAGTTAAATATCGTATGCCCTTTCAGTCTCTCACCCTATCCAATTTCTCAACAGCCTTTTTGAAATGTGGACCCTGGAACTGGACGCAGTCAGTTTCACCAATGCCATGTGCAGAGGCAAAATCCTTCCCCTGCTCCAACTCACCACTCCCCTGTTTATGCATCCAAGGATCACATCAGCACTTTTGGCCACAGCATCACCCTGCTCACAATAAGTTGGTTGACCACAATGACCCCTAAATCCTTTTCAGGGTGTTTGCATTCCATAATACAGTGCCCTAATCTGTTGATCCGGCCTGCATTCCCTCTTCTGAGACAATAACTTTTCATGTGACTGTATTAAAACCTTTTGTTTGTACGGGCCCATGCACCAGATCAATCAGTGTGCCCGACCTGGCTTCCTCATTGTAACCACTCTGCCAATCTTTGGGTAGTACGCAAATTTTATTTGCAATGATTTTCTATTTGCTTCCAGATCAGTGATGAAAATATTCAATAGCATCTGTTGTCAGATGCTACCGGTGTGGTGCTCTGGTTGCTCCTATGTTAA
>NW_020712951.1:0-1530 GCF_002925995.2 Terrapene triunguis | reverse complement strand
GTCTCTGTACACAGAGAGCTGTTACCCTTCCCTTTATAGTTATGACACGCCCCCCAAATCACAGATAGTGTTGGACGTTTGGTTCCACACTGGCTGTGATTTCTTCCTGGAGTTCTAGGAGAAAACAGAGTTAATAAGACACATGTACCTTTAGACATACTACTGATTATATAAAAACTAACAATATGTTTCATTCCAAGAACAATTGTTAACCAGTTAACTCTGGGAAACTTTCCCGGGAGAGTGCATCAGCCACTTTGTTAGAAGCTCCCGAAATGTGTTGTATTTCAAAATCAAAATCTTGGAGAGCTAAACTCCACCGAAGAAGTTTTTTGTTATTTCCCTTGGCGGTATGAAGCCACTGTAGCGCAGCATGGTCTGTTTGTAGTTGGAAACGCCGTCCCCAAACATATGGGCGTAGCTTTTCCAGCGCGTACACAATGGCGTAGCATTCCTTTTCGCTGATTGACCAGTGGTTTTCCCTCTCAGACAGTTTCTTGCTGAGAAACACGACAGGATGGAATTCTTGATCCGGTCCTTCCTGCATTAAAACTGCTCCCACGCCTCTCTCGGAAGCATCTGTGGTTACTAGGAACGGTTTGTCAAAGTCTGGGGCCCTTAGCACAGGGTCAGACATGAGTGTTGCCTTAAGCTGGTTAAAGGCCTTTTGACACTTATCAGTCCACTGAACTGCATTTGGCTGTTTCTTTCTGGTTAGGTCTGTCAGCGGGGCGGCGATTTGGCTGTAGTGTGGTACAAATCGCCTATAATATCCGGCCAAGCCTAAGAAGGATTGGACCTGTTTCTTGGACTTTGGAACCGGCCACTTTTGGATAGCATCCACTTTGGCCTGTAGGGGATTTATAGTTCCTTGACCCACCTGGTGCCCCAGGTACGTCACTCTGTTTTGGCCTATTTGACACTTTTTAGCCTTAACAGTTAGTCCTGCCTGTCGGATGCGCTCGAAGACTTTTCCCAGGTGCTCCAGGTGTTCTGTCCATGAATCAGAAAAAATGGCCACATCATCGAGGTAGGCAACTGCAGATTCTCCCAATCCCGCTAGGAGACCATCTACAAGTCTTTGGAAGGTGGCGGGTGCATTTCGCAACCCGAAAGGGAGTACATTGAATTCATACACCCCTGCCTGGGTGACGAAGGCGGACCTTTCCTTAGCGGGTTCATCTAGTGGTACTTGCCAGTACCCTTTGGTTAAGTCTAAAGTAGAGATGAATTGGGCATGTCCCAATTTTTCCAATAGCTCATCTGTGCGTGGCATTGGATAGTTGTCAGGACGAGTTACAGCATTTAGCTTACGGTAGTCCACGCAAAAGCGTATTTCCCCATCTGGTTTGGGAACTAGAACCACTGGAGATGCCCATGCACTGGTAGAGGGGCGGATTATACCCATCTGTAGCATGTCCTGGATCTCCCTTTGTATAGCAGCTTGGGCATGAGGTGACTCCCGGTAGGGTGGGGTTCTAATTGGGTGAGCATTACCTGTGTCAATGGAGTGGTATGCCCGTTCGGTCC
>NW_020712950.1:0-2165 GCF_002925995.2 Terrapene triunguis | reverse complement strand
TCCATGAAAGTCAGTACGTACTGCTTTCCTCTGGGTGTCTTCTTTGGGAAAGGACCCAGAATATCCACAGCTACTTGCTGAAATGGGACCTCAATTATGGGTAGTGGCTGGAGAGGGGCTTTAACCTGGTCTTGGGGCTTTCCCACTCGTTGGCACACCTCACAAGACCGGACATAATTAGCAACGTCCTTGCCCATTCCCTCCCAGTGGAAGGACTTCCCCAACCTGTCTTTGGTTCTGTTCACCCCAGAATGGCCACTGGGATGATCATGGGCTAAGCTCAAGAGCTTTACCCGATACTTAGTGGGAACTACCAACTGTCTTTGAGGATGCCAGTCTTCCTGGTGCCCACCAGAAAGAGTCTCCTTGTATAAAAGTCCTTGTTCTACAACAAACCGGGATCGGTTAGAAGAGCTGAGAGGCGGTGGGGTGCTCCGCGCCGCCGCCCAAGCTTTCTGAAGGCTGTCATCTGCTTCCTGCTCGGCCTGGAACTGTTCCCTTGATGCTGGAGACATCAGTTCCTCCTTGGACTGTGGACTGGGGCTTGGTCCCTCTGGAAGCGATGCAGGTGCTGGGGCTGTTTCCATTGACTGTGAACCGCTGTCCGCTGGTGCACTATGTGGTATTTCAGGCTCTGGCTGAGCCTCTTGGGTAGGGTTATCTGCTGCTTCCGCCAGTTCAGGCTCGCTGGTGCCCTCTGGCATTGGAGTTGTAGACGGTTTTGCAAGCGCTGGACTCAGTGCTGGCAATGGTTCTGGTGCTGGTTGCGTTGCCAGTTCCGGTTCTGGGACTGGCTTTGGCTGGGTCTCTGGGATTGGATCCACTACGGCTGTTGCAGTCGTTGGCAGGGGATCCGGTTCCACCACCTGTGTTTGGGTCTCCGGTAACACAGACGGGGCCCTGGTGGACGGCTCAGGAACCGGGATGGGGGTGAAAGCTTGCTTAGCCTGGCTGCGGGTGACTATTCCCACCCTCTTGGCTAGCTTCACATGGTTGGCCAAGTCTTCCCCCAGCAGCATGGGGATGGGATAATTGTCATAGACTGCAAAAGTCCACATTCCTGCCCAGCCCTTGTACTGGACATGCAACTGGGCTGTAGGTAAGGTTACAGACTGTGACACGAAGGGTTGAATTGTCACTGTAGCCTCCGGGTTGATGAGTTTGGGGTCCACTAGGGATTGGTGGATAGTTGACACTTGTGCCCCAGTGTCCCTCCAAGCGATAACCTTCTTTCCGCCCACTCTCAAGGTTTCCCTTCGCTCCGAGGGTATGAGAGAGGCATCTGGGTCTGGGGATCTTTGGTGTGACTGGGGTGTAATGAACTGTAATCGGTTGGGGTTCTTGGGGCAGTGAGCCTTTATATGCCCCAGTTCATTACATTTAAAACATCGCCCTGCTAAGGTATCACCGGGGCGATGTTGGTTGGTGGAGACTGGTGGGGTGGGGTGAGAAGGCGTCTGGGGTTTCCCTTGGGATGTGGGTGGGGCCTTGGGTTGTCCCCGGTGATAAGGTTTTGTTTCGGCTTGCCCCTTCTGATATTCGCTCCAACTGCTACTAGCTTTTTTCTTTTCTGTCACCTCCACCCATTTGGCTCCAATCTCCCCCGCCTCGGTTACAGTTTTGGGCTTCCTATCTAGGATGTACCTTTCTATTTCCTCAGGAACACCCTCTAAAAACTGCTCCATTTTTACTAGGGAAAGCAGATCTTCCAGAGATTTAACATTTGCTCCTGATACCCAGGCATCACAATTTTTGTCAATGTGGTAGGCATGCCGGGTAAATGACACATCTGGTTTCCACCTTAGGGCTCTGAACCGCCGACGGGCATGCTCGGGTGTTAGCCCCATTCTGAGTCTGGCCTTGTTTTTAAAAAGTTCATAACTGTTCATGTGTTCCTTAGGCATTTCAGCCGCCACCTCTGCTAAGGGTCCACTGAGCTGCGGCCTCAGCTCTACCATGTACTGGTCTGCAGCGATGCGGTATCCAAGGCAGGCCCTTTCAAAATTTTCTAAGAAGGCCTCAGTATCATCGCCTGCCTTGTAGGTGGGGAATTTCCTGGGATGGGAAGTGGTACCTGGAGAGGAGTTGTTAGGATGGTCTGATGCATCCTGCCTAGTCCTTGCTGCTTCCAGTTCCATCTCTTTTTCTTTCAGCTCCATCTCTCT
>NW_020712949.1:0-2827 GCF_002925995.2 Terrapene triunguis | reverse complement strand
CACAGTGAGGTCATAGAATCATAGATTATCAGGGTTGGAAGGGACCTGAGGAGGTATCTAGTCCAACCCCCTGCTCAAAGCAGGACCAACACCAACTAAATCATCTCAGCCAGGGCTTTGTCAAGCCTGACCTTAAAAACCTCTAAGGAAGCAGATTCCACCACCTCCCTAGGGAACCCATTCCAGTGCTTCACCACCCTCCTAGTGAAAAAGTTTTTCCTAATATCCAACCTAAATCTCCCCCACTACAATTTGAGACCATTACATCCTCAACACCCCCTTCTCTTTCTCTCCAGACTATTCTTTTAACCATTTGGTGTCCCTTTTAATCTATAGGCTCCCAGCAGTGACAAAACAGCTGTGATGGTACTGCCTGGGGCCTGGAAGTGAGCCATTGTTTTGGACTTGTTCCCCAAATGATTTGTGGGGAGGCTGCTTATGTATAGCTACCACTGAGAACAGTCTAGATCCATCATCTTTGCAACCCCCTTTCAGGTAGTTGAAAGCAACTATCAAATCCCCCCTCATTCTTCTCTTCTGCAGACTAAACAATCCCAGTTCCCTCAGCCTCTCCTGATAAGTCATGTGCTCCAGCCCCCTGTTCATTTTTGTTGCCCTCCACTGGACTCTTTCCAATTTTTCCACATCCTTCTTGTAGCGTGGGGCCCAAAACTGGACACAGTACTCCAGATGAGGCCTCACCAATGCCTAATAGAGGGGAATGATCACGTCCCTCGATCTGCTGGCAATGCCCCTACTTACACAGCCCAAAATGCTGTTAGCCTTTTTGGCAACAAGGGCACACTGCTGACTCATATCCAGCTTCTCATCCACTGTAACCCCTAGGTCCTTTTCTGCAGAACTGCTGCCTAGCCATTCGGTCCTTAGTCTGTAGCAGTGCATGGGATTCTTCTGTCCTAAGTGCAGGACTCTGCACTTGTCCTTGTTGAACCTCATCAGATTACTTTTGGCCTAATCCTCTAACTTGTCTAGGTCCCTCTGTATCCTATCCCTACCCTCCAGCGTATCTACCACTCCTCCCAGTTTAGTGTCATCCGCAAACTTGCTGAGGGTGCAGCCCACGCCATCCTCCAGATCATTAATGAAGATATTGAACAAAACCGGCCCCAGGACCAACCCTTGGGGCACTCCGCTTGATATTGGCTGCCAACTAGACATGGAGCCATTGATCTCTACCTGTTGAGCCCGACGATCTAGACAGCTTTCTATCCACCTTATAGTCCATTCATCCAGCCCATAGTTCTTTAACTTGCTGGCAAGAATACTATGGGAGACCGTATCAAAAGCTTTGCTAAAGTCAAGGAATAACACGTCCACTGCTTTCCCCTCATTCACAGAGCCAGTTACCTCGTCATAGAAGGCAATTCAGTTAGTCAGGCAAGCCCTTGGTGAATCCATGCTGACTGTTCTTGATCACTTTTCTTTCCTGTACATGCTTCAGAACTGATTCCTTGAGGACCTGCTCCATGATTTTTCCAGGGACTGAGTTGAGGGTCACTGGCCTCTAGTTCCCCAGATCCTGCTCCTTCCCTTTTTTAAAGATGAGCACTACGTTAGCCTTTTTCCGGTCATCCGGGACCTCCCCTGATCGCCTTGAGTTTTCAAAGATAATGGCCAACGGCTCTGCAATCAAATCAGCCACCAACTCCTTTAGCACCCTCGGATGCAGTGTATCCGGCCCCATGGACTTGTGCTCGTCCAGCTTTTCTAAATACACCTCTACCCCGATATAACACTGTCCTCGGGAGCCAAAAAAATCTTACTGCGTTATAGGTGAAACTGCGTTATATCGAACTTGCTTTGATCCGCCGGAGCGCGCAGCCCCCCCCCCACCCAGAGCGCTGCTTTACCGCGTTACATCCGAATTCCTGTTATATCAGGTCGCGTTATATCGGGGTAGAGGTGTAGTCCTGAACCACTTCTTTCTCCACAGGGGGCTGGTCATCTCCTCCCCATACCGTGCTGCCCAGTGCAGTAGTCTGGGAGCTGACCTTCTTTGTGAAGAGGTAAAAAAAGCATTGATTACATTAGCTTTCTCCACATCTTCTGTCGCTTGGTTGCCTTCCCCATTCAGTAAGGGGCCCACACTTTCCCTGACCTTCTTCTTGTTGCTAACATTCCTGTAGAAACCCTTCTTGTTACTCTTAACATCCCTTGCTAGCTGTGACTCCAAGGGTGATTTGGCCTTCCTGATTTCACTCCTGCATGCTTGAGCAATATTTTTATACTCCTCCATGGTCATTTGTCCAATCTTCCACTTCTTGTAAGCTTCTTTTTTGTGTTTAAGATCAGCAAGGATTTCACTGTTAAGCCAAGCTGGTCGCCTGCCATAGTTACTATTCTTTCTCCACATCGGGATGGTTTGTTCCTGCAACCTCAATAAGGATTCTTTAAAATACAGCCAGCTCTCCTGGACTCCTTTCCCCCTCATGTTATTCTCCCAGGGGATCCTGCCCATCAGTTCCCTGAGGGAGTCAAAAGTCTACTTTTCTGAAGTCCAGGGTCTGTATTCTGCTGCTCTCCTTACTTCCTTGTGTCAGGATCCTGAACTCGACCATCTCATGGTCACTGCCTCCCAGGTTCCCATCCACTTTTGCTTCCCCTACTAATTCTTCCCAGTTTGTGAGCAGCAGGTCAAGAAGAGCTCTGCCCCTATTTGGTTCCTCCAGCACTTGCACCAGGAAATTGTCCCCTACACTTTCCAAAAACTTCCTGGATTGTCTGTGCACTGCTCTATTGCTCTCCCAGCAGATATCGGGGTGATTATAAAACCTAAACCTAATTTCCCCAATATTAATTTCCCCCT
>NW_020712948.1:1220-3096 GCF_002925995.2 Terrapene triunguis | reverse complement strand
GAAATGCACAGTGAGGTCATAGAATCATAGATTATCAGGGTTGGAAGAGACCTCAGGAGGTATCTAGTCCAACCCCCTGCTCAAAGCAGGACCAACCCCAACTAAATCATCCCAGCCAGGGCTTTGTCAAGCCTGACCTTAAAAACCTCTAAGGAAGGAGATTCCACCACCTCCCTAGGGAACCCATTCCAATGCTTCACCACCCTCCTAGTGAAAAAGTGTTTCCTAATATCCAACCTAAATCTCCCCCACTACAATTTGAGACCATTACATCCTCAACACCCCCTTCTCTTTCTCTCCAGACTATTCTTTTAACCATTTGGTGTCCCTTTTAATCTCTAGGCTCCCAGCAGTGACAAAACAGCTGTGATGGTACTGCCTGGGGCCTGGAAGTGAGCCATTGTTTTGGACTTGTTCCCAAAATGATTTCTTGGGAGGCTGCTTATGTATAGCTACCACTGAGAACAATCTAGATCCATCCTCTTTGCAACCCCCTTTCAGGTAATTGAAAGCAGCTATCAAATCCCCCCTCACTCTTCTCTTCTGCAGACTAAACAATCCCAGTTCCCTCAGCCTCTCCTCATAAGTCATGTGCTCCAGCCCCCTATTCATTTTTGTTGCCCTCCACTGGACTCTTTCCAATTTTTCCACATCCTTCTTGTAGTGTGGGGCCCAAAACTGGACACAGTACTCCAGATGAGGCCTCACCAATGCCGAATAGAGGGGAACGATCACGTCCCTCGATCTGCTGGCAATGCTCCTACTTCTACAGCCCAAAATGCCGTTAGCCTTCCTGGCAACAAGGGCATACTGTCGACTCATATCCAGCTTCTCGTCCACTGTAACCCCTAGGTCCTTTTCTGCAGAACTGCTGCCTAGCCACTCGGTCCTTAGTCTATAGCAGTGCATGGGATTCTTCTGTCCTAAGTGCAGGACTCTGCACTTGTCCTTGTTGAACCTCATCAGATTACTTTTGGCCCAATCCTCTAACTTGTCTAGGTCTCTCTGTATCCTATCCCTACCCTCCAGCGTATCTACCACTCCTCCCAGTTTAGTGTCATCGGCAAACTTGCTGAGGGTGCAGCCCACGCCATCCTCCAGATCATTAATGAAGATATTGAACAAAACTGGCCCCAGGACCAACCCTTGGGGCACTCCGCTTGATACCGGCTGCCAACTAGACATGGAGCCATTGATCTCTACCCGTTGAGCCCGACGATCTAGACAGCTTTCTATCCACCTTACAGTCCATTCATCCAGCCCATAGTTCTTTAACTTGCTGGCAAGAATACTATGGCAGACCGTATCAAAAGCTTTGCTAAAGTCAAGGAATAACACGTCCACTGCTTTCCCCTCATCCACAGAGCCAGTTATCTCATCATAGAAGGCAATTCAGTTAGTCAGGCAAGCCCTTGGTGAATCCATGCTGACTGTTCTTGATCACTTTTCTTTCCTGTACGTGCTTCATAATTGATTCCTTGAGGACCTGCTCCATGATTTTTCCAGGGACTGAGGTGAGGCTCACTGGCCTGTAGTTCCCCAGATCCTCCTCCTTCCCTTTTTTAAAGATGGGCACTACATTAGCCTTTTTCCAGTCATCCGGGACCTCCCCTGATCGCCTTGAGTTTTCAAAGATAATGGCCAACGGCTCTGCAATCAAATCAGCCACCAACTCCTTTAGCACCCTCGGATGCAGTGTATCCGGCCCCATGGACTTGTGCTCGTCCAGCTTTTCTAAATACACCTCTACCCCGATATAACACTGTCCTCGGGAGCCAAAAAAATCTTACTGCGTTATAGGTGAAACTGCGTTATATCGAACTTGCTTTGATCCGCCGGAGCGCGCAGCCCCCCCCCCCCCCCCCCCCCCCCCCCC
>NW_020712948.1:0-1120 GCF_002925995.2 Terrapene triunguis | reverse complement strand
GAATTCCTGTTATATCGGGTCGCGTTATATCGGGGTAGAGGTGTAGTCCTGAACCACTTCTTTCTCCACAGGGGGCTGGTCGTCTCCTCCCCATACCGTGCTGCCCAGTGCAGTAGTCTGGGAGCTGACCTTCTTTGTGAAGAGGTAAAAAAAGCATTGAGTACTTTAGCTTTCTCCACATCTTCTGTCGCTTGGTTGCCTTCCCCATTCAGTAAGGGGCCCACACTTTCCCTGACCTTCTTCTTGTTGCTAACATTCCTGTAGAAACCCTTCTTGTTACTCTTAACATCCCTTGCTAGCTGTGACTCCAAGGGTGATTTGGCCTTCCTGATTTCACTCCTGCATGCCTGAGCAATATTTTTATACTCCTCCGTGGTCATTTGTCCAATCTTCCACTTCTTGTAAGCTTCTTTTTTGTGTTTAAGATCAGCAAGGATTTCACTGTTAAGCCAAGCTGGTCGCCTGCCATATTTACTATTCTTTCTACACATTGGGATGGTTTGTTCCTGCAACCTCAATAAGGATTCTTTAAAATACAGCCAGCTCTCCTGGACTCCTTTCCCCCTCATGGTATTCTCCCCGGGCATCCTGCCCATCAGTTCCTTGAGGGAGTCAAAAGTCTGCTTTTCTGAAGTCCAGGGTCTGTATTCTGCTGCTCTCCTTACTTCCTTGTGTCAGGATCCTGAACTCGACCATCTCATGGTCACTGCCTCCCAGGTTCCCATCCACTTTTGCTTCCCCTACCAATTCTTCCCAGTTTGTGAGCAGCAGGTCAAGAAGAGCTCTGCCCCTATTTGGTTCCTCCAGCACTTGCACCAGGAAATTGTCCCCTACACTTTCCAAAAACTTCCTGGATTGTCTGTGCACTGCTCTATTGCTCTCCCAGCAGATATCGGGGTGATTATAAAACCTAAACCTAATTTCCCCAATATTAATTTCCCCCTACTGTTACTCACACCTTCTTGCCAACTGTCTGAAATGGGCCACTCTCATTACGACTTCAAAAGTTATTTTTCCTTGCGCCTCAAGCTCCTTTATCCTTCTTCCCAGAGCCACATAGTCTGCAGTGATCTGCTCAAGGTCATTCTTGGCAGTATCATTGGTGCCCACGTGGAGAAGC
>NW_020712947.1:0-3086 GCF_002925995.2 Terrapene triunguis | reverse complement strand
CACAGTGAGGTCATAGAATCATAGATTATCAGGGTTGGAAGGGACCTCAGGAGGTATCTAGTCCAACCCCCTGCTCAAAGCAGGACCAACCCCAACTAAATCATCCCAGCCAGGGCTTTGTCAAGCCTGACCTTAAAAACCTCTAAGGAAGGAGATTCCACCACCTCCCTAGGGAACCCATTCCAGTGCTTCACCACCCTCCTAGTGAAAAAGTGTTTCCTAATATCCAACCTAAATCTCCCCCACTACAATTTGAGACCATTACATCCTCAACACCCCCTTCTCTTTCTCTCCAGACTATTCTTTTAACCATTTGGTGTCCCTTTTAATCTCTAGGCTCCCAGCAGTGACAAAACAGCTGTGACGGTACTGCCTGGGGCCTGGAAGTGAGCCATTGTTTTGGACTTGTTCCCAAAATGATTTGTTGGGAGGCTGCTTATGTATAGCTACTACTGAGAACAGTCTAGATCCATCCTCTTTGCAACCCCCTTTCAGGTAATTGAAAGCAGCTATCAAATCCCCCCTCACTCTTCTCTTCTGCAGACTAAACAATCCCAGTTCCCTCAGCCTCTCCTCATAAGTCATATGCTCCAGCCCCCTATTCATTTTTGTTGCCCTCCACTGGACTCTTTCCAATTTTTCCACATCCTTCTTGTAGTGTGGGGCCCAAAACTGGACACAGTACTCCAGATGAGGCCTCACCAATGTCGAATAGAGGGGAACTATCACGTCCCTCGATCTGCTGGCAATGCTCCTACTTCTACAGCCCAAAATGCCGTTAGCCTTCCTGGCAACAAGGGCACACTGTTGATTCATATCCAGCTTCTCGTCCACTGTAACCCCTAGGTCCTTTTCTGCAGAACTGCTGCCTAGCCACTCGGTCCCTAGTCTGTAGCAGTGCATGGGATTCTTCTGTCGTAAGTGCAGGACTCTGCACTTGTCCTTGTTGAACCTCATCAGATTACTTTTGGCCCAATCCTCTAACTTGTCTAGGTCTCTCTGTATCCTATCCCTACCCTCCAGCGTATCTACCACTCCTCCCAGGTTAGTGTCATCGGCAAACTTGCTGAGGGTGCAGCCCACGCCATCCTCCAGATCGTTAATGAAGATATTGAACAAAACCGGCCCCAGGACCAACCCTTGGGGCACTCCGCTTGATACCGGCTGCCAACTAGACATGGAGCCATTGATCTCTACCCGTTGAGCCCAACGATCTAGACAGCTTTCTATCCAACTATAGTCCATTCATCCAGCCCATAGTTCTTTAACTTGCTGGCAAGAATACTATGGGAGACCGTATCAAAAGCTTTGCTAAAGTCAAGGAATAACACGTCCACTGCTTTCCCCTCATGCACAGAGCCAGTTATCTCATCATAGAAGGCAATTCAGTTAGTCAGGCAAGCCCTTGGTGAATCCATGCTGACTGTTCTTGATCACTTTTCTTTCCTGTACGTGCTTCAGAATTGATTCCTTGAGGACCCGCTCCATGATTTTTCCAGGGACTGAGGTGGGGCTCACTGGCCTGTAGTTCCCCAGATCCTCCTCCTTCCCTTTTTTAAAGATGGGCACTACATTAGCCTTTTTCCAGTCATCCGGGACCTCCCCTGATCGCCTTGAGTTTTCAAAGATAATGGCCAACGGCTCTGCAATCAAATCAGCCACCAACTCCTTTAGCACCCTCGGATGCAGTGCATCCGGCCCCATGGACTTGTGCTCGTCCAGCTTTTCTAAATACACCTCTACCCCGATATAACACTGTCCTTGGGAGCCAAAAAAATCTTACTGCGTTATAGGTGAAACCGCGTTATATCGAACTTGCTTTGATCCGCCGGAGCGCGCAGCCCCGCCCCCCCCCAGAGCGCTGCTTTACCGCGTTACATCCGAATTCGTGTTATATCGGGTCGCGTTATATCGGGGTAGAGGTGTAGTCCTGAACCACTTCTTTCTCCACAGAGGGCTGGTCATCTCCTCCCCATACCGTGCTGCCCAGTGCAGTAGTCTGGGAGCTGACCTTGTTTGTGAAGAGGCAAAAAAAGCATTGAGTACATTAGCTTTTTCCACATCTTCTGTCGCTTGGTTGCCTTCCCCATTCAGTAAGGGGCCCACACTTTCCTTGACCTTCTTCTTGTTGCTAACATTCCTGTAGAAACCCTTCTTGTTACTCTTAACATCCCTTGCTAGCTGCGACTCCAAGTGTGATTTGGCCTTCCTGATTTCACTCCTGCATGCCTGAGCAATATTTTTATACTCCTCCATGGTCATTTGTCCAATCTTCCACTTCTTGTAAGCTTCTTTTTTGTGTTTAAGATCAGCAAGGATTTCACTGTTAAGCCAAGCTGGTCGCCTGCCATATTTACTATTCTTTCTACACATCGGGATGGTTTGTTCCTGCAACCTCAATAAGGATTCTTTAAAATACAGCCAGCTCTCCTGGACTCCTTTCCCCCTCATGTTATTCTCCCAGGGCATCCTGCCCATCAGTTCCCTGAGGGAGTCAAAAGTCTGCTTTTCTGAAGTCCAGGGTCTGTATTCTGCTGCTCTCCTTATTTCCTTGTGTCAGGATCCTGAACTCGACCATCTCATGGTCACTGCCTCCCAGGTTCCCATCCACTTTTGCTTCCCCTACTAATTCTTCCCAGTTTGTGAGCAGCAGGTCAAGAAGAGCTCTGCCCCTATTTGGTTCCTCCAGCACTTGCACCAGGAAATTGTCCCCTACACTTTCCAAAAACTTCCTGGATTGTCTGTGCACTGCTGTATTGCTCTCCCAGCAGATATCGGGGTGATTATAAAACCTAAACCTAATTTCCCCAATATTAATTTCCCCCTACTGTTACTCACATCTTCTTGCCAACTGTCTGAAATAGGCCACTCTCATTACGACTTCAAAAGTTATTTTTCCTTGCGCCTCAAACTCCTTTATCCTTCTTCCCAGAGCCATGTAGTCTGCAGTGATCCGCTCAAGGTCATTCTTGGCAGTATCATTGGTGCCCACGTGGAGAAGCAGAAAGGGGTAGCGATCCGAGGGCTTGATGAATCTCAGCAGTCTCTCCGTCACATCGTGAATCCTAGCTCCTGGCAAGCAGCAC
>NW_020712946.1:0-2868 GCF_002925995.2 Terrapene triunguis | reverse complement strand
CAAGAGCTGAGTTGGTGGACATGAGGGTGAGACACGAGTTCACTGTCTGAACAGCTGCAAGTCATTGGGACAGAAAAGCCCTGTTATTTTTCATATCATTCTTAAGGTCTTAGGATACCCCAAAGCCTTTTCTTTCATCACTAACTTCTTTGTGGGGTTCTCTCTTGCTTTAGCTGTATGCTCAGTTGAGTACATCGGCATAGGTTCCCTGAAACTGCAGATCCAGTGTGCTACGTAGCTTAGCGGACTTGCATAGATCTAGAAAGGGTAGGAGGGGAAATGTTTGTTAAACAAAACAGTAATCAGAGAACTGGAAAGTCAGTGCAAAAAACTGTCCTAGGGTTGTGTTAGCTAGAGAAGGGGCTAAAACACAACAGCCAGATCCATTCTGAGTGCCCCAGACAGAGCCGTAACTAGGTATTTTTGCGCCTGAGGCAAGAATATAAAATTGCGCCCTCCCCCAGGGCCGGCTCTTCGGCGGCAATTCGGCAGTGGGTCCCTCAGTCCCTCTCGGAGGGAAGGGCCTGCCGCCGAATTGCCGCTGAAGAATGAATGAAGCGGCGGCGGTAGAGCCTGTGATTTTGGGGGGTCAACTCATGATTTTTGACTGCTTGGGCTGGTAATGTTGCTTCCAAGATGGTCTGTCAAGGTTCCTTCCCCACTCTGAACTTTAGGGTACAGATGTGGGGACCTGCATGAGAACCTCTAAGCTTAACTACCAGCTTAGATCTGGTTTTGCTGCCACCACTCCCAAGTACTAACTCCCTTCCCTGGGTAGCCTTGAGAGACTTCTTCACCAATTTCCTGGTGAACACCGATTCAAACCCTTGGATCTTAACACAAGGAGAATTTAACCATCCCCCCTCCTTTCCCCCACCAATTCCTGGTGAGTTCAGGTCCAATCCCCTTGGATCTTAACACAAGGAAAAATCAATCCGGTTCTTAAAAAGAAGGCTTTTAATTAAAGAAAGAAAGGTAAAAATCATCTCTGTAAAATCAGGATGGAAAATAACTTTACAGGGTAATCAGATTCAAAGAGCCCAGAGGAACCCCCTCTAGCCTTAGGTTCAAAGTTACAGCAAACAGAGGTAAACCCTCTAGCAAAAGGAACATTTACAAGTTGAGAAAACAAAGACAAAACTAACACGCCTTGCCTTGCCGTTACTTATAAGTTTGAAATATGAGAGACTTGTTCAGAAAGATTTGGAGAGCATGAATTGATGTCTGGTCCCTCTTAGTCCCAAGAGCGAACAACCCCCAAAACAAAGAGCACAAACAAAAGTCTTCCCCCCCCCAAGATTTGAAAGTATCTTGTCCCCTTATTGGTCCTTTGGGTTAGGTGTCAGCCAGGTTACCTGAGCTTCTTAACTCTTTACAGGTAAAAGGATTTTGGTGTCTCTGGCCAGGAGGGATTTTATAGTATTGTACACAGGAGGGCTGTTACCCTTCCCTTTATAGTTATGACATGGTCTTTGGTTCCAGTCCAGTTCCAATCCAGAGAGGGACTCACAGGTTAAGAGAGGAGGGAGGTGCTGGATATCAGTAGTGGCCACTAGGGATCAGCATGTGTCCTGAGAATGCTGGGAGTTCAGGTTTGCAGGGCAGGATCAGGGGTGGCAGGTTTGTAGACATTTTGGTAGTGCCCAGAACCCGCCCCCGCCCAAACTCTGCCCCCCCACCCGCCCAAGGCTCTGGGAGGGAGTTTGGGTGAGGGAGGAGGTCTGGGGTGCAGGCCCTAGGCTGGGGCAGGGGATTGGGGTGCAGATTCTGGGAGGGAGTTTGGGGATGGGAGGGGTGCAGAGGGATGGGGTGCAGGGGTGAGGGCTGTAGGTTGTGGCTGCAGATGAGGTGTTTGGAGTGTGGGAGGGGCTCAGGGCGAGAGTAGGGGTGAGAGCTCTGGCTGGGGCTGGGAATGGGAGGTTTGGGGTGTGGGAGGGGCTCAGGGCTCGGGCAGAGGGTCAGGATGCGGGGGGTGAGGGCTCTGGCTGGGACTGGGGATGAGGTGTTTGGGGTGCTGGAGGGGCTCAGGGCTCGGGCAGAGGGTTGAGGGTGCAGTGGGGGGGTGAAAGCTCTGACTGGGGGTGTGGGCTCTGGGGTGGGGCAGGGCTGGGGATGAGTTTGGGGTGCAGGCAGGCTGCTCCAGGACAGGGCCAGAGAGGAGGACTCCCCCCAGCCCTTTCCCTGCCGGCAGCAGCAAGCTCTGGGGGAGGAGCCCCCCTTTCCTGCCCCCCCCCAGCAGCACACTCACCCCCACTACTGTCACTGCATGTGCTCCTCGGGCCCCTCTCAGGTCCAGGAATCTCCCTCACCTCCCCTGTGGTGGGTGCCGGGGGGTGCTGCATGCGCCTCCTCCCCTGCTGTTGCCCCTGACTGTAGATTCACTGGGGGTGAGGGATGGGGCTGCCCCTTGCCCAGCATGGGGCAGGAGTGGTGACTGCGGGCGGGGGGGCCCCCTGTGCTGCTGGAGGGTCCTGCCGGAAAAGGGAAGGGTCTGAGGGGGAAGGGCAGGCTCAGAGTCAGTCTGCCCTGGCAGTGGAGTTGGGCGGCATTAGGACCCTGCGGCAGCAGTTGCTGCAGGGAGGCAACATGGAGCTGCTCTGCTCCGGGCTGGGAAGGGAGGGGGGAAGCAAGTCGGGCCGGGAGACACTCGGGGGAGGCACAGGGGGGTGGCAGGTGGGGCTGGGAGGGGGAGATCACCTGGGTTATGAATATCTTCGTGCCAGCAGCTTTTTTTTCTCTCACTCCACCACTTTCTGCCCCCCCTCCTCCCCCAGCTTTGTGTGCCTGAGGCAAGTGCCTCACTCGCCTCGCCCTTGTTACGGCACTGGCCCCAGAGTACAGGTCATGGCTGTGGTTTGGCCCATCGAT
>NW_020712945.1:0-2873 GCF_002925995.2 Terrapene triunguis | reverse complement strand
CAAGAGCTGAGTTGGTGGACATGAGGGTGAGACACGAGTTCACTGTCCGAACAGCTGCAAGTCATTGGGACAGAAAAGCCCTGTTATTTTTCATATCATTCTTAAGGTCTTAGGATACTCCAAAGCCTTTTCTTTCATCACTAACTTCTTTGTGGGGTTCTCTCTTGCTTTAGCTGTATGCTCAGTTGAGTACATCGGCATAGGTTCCCTGAAACTGCAGATCCAGTGTGCTACGTAGCTTAGCGGACTTGCATAGATCTAGAAAGGGTAGGAGGGGAAATGTTTGTTAAACAAAACAGTAATCAGAGAACTGGAAAGTCAGTGCAAAAAACTGTCCTAGGGTTGTGTTAGCTAGAGAAGGGGCTAAAACACAACAGCCAGATCCATTCTGAGTGCCCCAGACAGAGCCGTAACTAGGTATTTTTGCGCCTGAGGCAAGAATATAAAATTGCGCCCTCCCCCAGGGCCGGCTCTTCGGCGGCAATTCGGCAGTGGGTCCCTCAGTCCCTCTCGGAGGGAAGGGCCTGCCGCCGAATTGCCGCTGAAGAATGAATGAAGCGGCGGCGGTAGAGCCTGTGATTTTGGGGGGTCAACTCATGATTTTTGACCGCTTGGGCTGGTAATGTTGCTTCCAAGATGGTCTGTCAAGGTTCCTTCCCCACTCTGAACTTTAGGGTACAGATGTGGGGACCTGCATGAGAACCTCTAAGCTTAACTACCAGCTTAGATCTGGTTTTGCTGCCACCACTCCCAAGTACTAACTCCCTTCCCTGGGTAGCCTTGAGAGACTTCTTCACCAATTTCCTGGTGAACACCGATTCAAACCCTTGGATCTTAACACAAGGAGAATTTAACCATCCCCCCTCCTTTCCCCCACCAATTCCTGGTGAGTTCAGATCCAATCCCCTTGGATCTTAACACAAGGAAAAATCAATCCGGTTCTTAAAAAGAAGGCTTTTAATTAAAGAAAGAAAGGTAAAAATCATCTCTGTAAAATCAGGATGGAAAATAACTTTACAGGGTAATCAGATTCAAAGAGCCCAGAGGAACCCCCTTTAGCCTTAGGTTCAAAGTTACAGCAAACAGAGGTAAACCCTCTAGCAAAAGGAACATTTACAAGTTGAGAAAACAAAGACAAAACTAACACACCTTGCCTGGCTGTTACTTACAAGTTTGAAATATGAGAGACTTGTTCAGAAAGATTTGGAGAGCATGAATTGATGTCTGGTCCCTCTTAGTCCCAAGAGCGAACAACCCCCAAAACAAAGAGCACAAACAAAAGTCTTCCCCCCACCAAGATTTGAAAGTATCTTGTCCCCTTATTGGTCCTTTGGGTCAGGTGTCAGCCAGGTTACCTGAGCTTCTTAACCCTTTACAGGTAAAAGGATTTTGGTGTCTCTGGCCAGGAGGGATTTTATAGTATTGTACACAGGAGGGCTGTTACCCTTCCCTTTATAGTTATGACATGGTCTTTGGTTCCAGTCCAGTTCCAATCCAGAGAGGGACTCACAGGTTAAGAGAGGAGGGAGGTGCTGGATATCAGTAGTGGCCACTAGGGATCAGCATGTGTCCTGAGAATGCTGGGAGTTCAGGTTTGCAGGGCAGGATCAGGGGTGGCAGGTTTGTAGACATTTTGGTGGTGCCCAGAACCCGCCCCTGCCCAAACTCTGCCCCCCCACCCGCCCAAGGCTCTGGGAGGGAGTTTGGGTGAGGCAGGAGGTCTGGGGTGCAGGCCCTAGGCTGGGGCAGGGGATTGGGGTGCAGATTCTGGGAGGGAGTTTGGGGATGGGAGGGGTGCAGAGGGATGGGGTGCAGGGGTGAGGGCTGTAGGTTGTGGCTGCAGATGAGGTGTTTGGAGTGTGGGAGGGGCTCAGGGCGAGAGTAGGGGTGAGAGCTCTGGCTGGGGCTGGGAATGGGAGGTTTGGGGTGTGGGAGGGGCTCAGGGCTCGGGCAGAGGGTCAGGATGCGGGGGGTGAGGGCTCTGGCTGGGACTGGGGATGAGGTGTTTGGGGTGCTGGAGGGGCTCAGGGCTCGGGCAGAGGGTTGAGGGTGCGGTGGGGGGGGTGAAAGCTCTGACTGGGGGTGTGGGCTTTGGGGTGGGGCAGGGCTGGGGATGAGTTTGGGGTGCAGGCAGGCTGCTCCGGGACAGGGCCAGAGAGGAGGACTCCCCCCAGCCCTTTCCCTGCCGGCAGCAGCAAGCTCTGGGGGAGGAGCCCCCCTTTCCTGCCCCCCCCCCCAGCAGCACACTCACCCCCACTACTGTCACTGCATGTGCTCCTCGGGCCCCTCTCAGGTCCAGGAATCTCCCTCACCTCCCCTGTGGTGGGTGCCGGGGGGTGCTGCATGTGCCTCCTCCCCTGCTGTTGCCCCTGACTGTAGATTCACTGGGGGTGAGGGATGGGGCTGCCCCTTGCCCAGCATGGGGCAGGAGTGGTGACTGCGGGCGGGGGGGGCCCCCTGTACTGCTGGAGGGTCCTGCCGGAAAAGGGAAGGGTCTGAGGGGGAAGGGCAGGCTCAGAGTCAGTCTGCCCTGGCAGTGGAGTTGGGGGGCATCAGGACCCTGCGGCAGCAGTTGCTGCAGGGAGGCAACATGGAGCTGCTCTGCTCCGGGCTGGGAAGGGAGGGGGGAAGCAAGTCGGGCCGGGAGACACTCGGGGGAGGCACAGGGGGGTGGCAGGTGGGGCTGGGAGGGGGAGATCACCTGGGTTATGAATATCTTCGTGCCAGCAGCTTTTTTTTCCTCTCTCTCCACCACTTTCTGCCCCCCCTCCTCCCCCAGCTTTGTGTGCCTGAGGCAAGTGCCTCACTCGCCTCGCCCTTGTTACAGCACTGGCCCCAGAGTACAGGTCATGGCTGTGGTTTGGCCCATCGAT
>NW_020712944.1:0-2334 GCF_002925995.2 Terrapene triunguis | reverse complement strand
CTGGGATGGGTGGAAGGAGGGATGGGTATAGCTGGGATGTGTGGAAGGAGGGATGGCTATACCTGGGATGGATGGAAGGACTGATGGCTATAGTCGGGATGATGGGTGGATATATGTCTATAGCTTGTCAAGTCGGATGGCTAGACAGAATGATGGTCTGACAGATGGGTGGATGACTAGGACTTGGAAGGATGGATCAGTGCCATTGTGGAAAGATGTACATGGTGTTTGTCATAATATACTACGCCATGTCCATACTTAGGAGCTTACAGCAACATAGCTGTCCTGATACATCTGCGCTGCCGTAAGATGTCTCGTGTGTAGCCGCTTTTTGCAGACTGGAGAGAGCTCTCCCATCGACATAATCAAACCAACTCAATGAGGGGCGGTGGCTATGCTGGCGGGAGAGCATGTCCCACCGACCTACCGTTTTGTACACAAGTGCTTATGCCAGCAAAATATATTACTCAGTGGGGTGTTTTTTTCACACCCCTGAGCGAGAAGAGTTTGGCCGACCTAAGTTCTAGTGTAGACGTGGCCTCTTGCGGTAGAGTCTGTCTTTCACTCTGTGTCTGTGCAGCACCTGACACCACAGGGACCCTGATCTCCGGCAAGGTCAGCAGGGCTACCTTAGTACACCTAATAGATAAGAATGATAAATGGATGACTTTATCTGGTGATTTTTCTCAACAGCCCTTTTTTACCGGAAGCAGTAGCTATGGCATGTGAGTCATGCTGGACTGTGTCAGGTAATCAAGGCAGCTAGTTTATGGCCAGGCATTCAAGGGGTGAGTCAGCATGGGAGGGGGCCGGGGCTCAGAAGGGGAGGAGCCAAATTAGGGCTGACTCACATGGCATTCATCCTTAGGAAGTGGGGTTAAACCAATGAATTTGGGGGGGAGTCAGAAATAACCATGCTGGGTTTGCAGCCAGGTTTAGCTGAGGCCTGTGGTTTGGGGCTGAGGGGCACTGCCAGAGCTGTGTGTGTGTAAGACCCCGGGGCTGGGAAAGCAGTGGTCTGTGGGTCAGGATTTAGGGGCACCAGCAGGGCTGCGGTGAAGGAACCCAGGGCTGGGATAGCAGGGGCTGCAGGTTGGGACTGAGGACTGTGCCTTGCTCTGTCCCCTTGGCTTTGCTGTTTGGCCTTGACGGGATGAATTAATTCATTCTGGTTCCCGCCAGGATAATTTCTAGCCCTGACTCATTGTGGAGAGAGACAGGCAGGGAAAGTGCCAAGCAAGCAGCATGGGCGTTCAGTCACAGAGAGGAGAAGAGCAGCAGCCAATGCCCTGCTACCGAAAGCAATACCCTGGGATTTGCCTGCCAACGTCAAAGGGGAAGTTGGGCTTGTGGATTTGGCACTTGGCATGGATCCAGGACGATCCTCCAGCCAGCTGCCATAAGGAAGGCATCATAGATCCTGTAATTAATGCACGGGATTTTGAGTCAGGACTCCTGGGTTTTATCCCTAGCTCTGCCACTGACTCCCTGTGTGACCCTTGGCAAATCACTCTACTAAGTACTACCATAATACACCTAATAATGTGCATCAACTCATTGGGTATGTGCAATATTGATAGGTGGGTTTTCCCAGACCAGCACCACCTTGTCTCACTCTAGATCAGTGTCATTATCCCCACTTTACAGAAGGGGAAACTGAGGCACGGGGAGAGGAAGTGACTTGCCCAAGGTAACGCAGAAGGCCAGTGGTAGAGCTGGGAAAAGAACCCAGGTTTCCTGAGTCCAAGTCTAGTGCTCTCCCCACTAGGCCACTTCAAAAATTCGTGTGTCCTCCTTGGTCTGGGGTCAGGCTAATTGTCTCTGTATTGGTCCACTTTCAGTGTATGGGCCCCATATCCCATCTCCCCACCCCCTGAGCCAGCCAGCCAGTCAGCCCGCTGCCCTGGAGTTGACAGGGTGACGCTCTGGACTCTCTTGACTTGGTCAACTCTATGGTTGGTCTCTCTGGGGCTGTGCGTGTCACTATGGGGTGGGGTTGCACGCTCTAGTTTTTGGGGCCCTATCAGCGCCTGGCTGGGCGCGCCGAGCTGGGACAACAGAGATCTGGGAGGACCAGAGGCGAAGGGACTGTCTGTCCGCCCCTGGATCTTTATGGTGTCCCTCGGGCGGGCACCCGCGCCAGAAGAGCTAAGGGCGCGGCGACGTGTAGCCGAGCCCGGAGGGAAACTTCCGGTCAGGGCAGAGCAACTTCCGGGGCGGAGACTCCGGGGCGTGGGGCGACATCCTGTCGGGGCGATCTAACTTCCGGTGGCGGCGCTTCCCTCCTTGGGGGGGGTCATCGACTTCCGGTCCTCCCGCCGCCCCTGCAGTGCT
>NW_020712943.1:0-2115 GCF_002925995.2 Terrapene triunguis | reverse complement strand
AGATGAGAGCTGTTAGAGTGAAGTTGTGAGGGTGTGTGTGTGGGTGTTAGCAGATTAGAAGGTTTTTAGAGTGTGTGTGTGTGCATATCAGCAGATAAGGGATACTGGAGTGTGATTGTGAGGTTGTGTGTTTGTGTGTGCTTTTTATCAGGAGATAAGGGGTGCTAAAGTATGTGTGTGTATCTATCAGCAGATTAGGGGCACTGAAGTGTAGTTGTGAAAGTGTGTGTGGATCATCTTAAGTGTGTTTGCATGTGACAGTGTTGAGTTGTGTTGTGGGTCTCTGTGCTGGGGTTTGTCTTGGAGAGTGTGTGCATGAAAGACTGTGAGAGAATGTGTGTATGTGTTGTGGTTGTGTAGGGGACCCACAGTTATGGCGTTGTGTGTGGGTGTGAGGTGGCTGTGTAGGACACTCACTGTTGTGATATTAGAGCGTTGTGGGTTTGTGTTGTGGTTGTGTAGCTCACTCACTGTTGTGGTGTCGGGAAGCTGTGTGTGTTTTGGTTGTGTAGGCCACCACTGTTGTGGTGTCAGGGGCTCAGTGTGTTTATGCTGTGGTTGTGTAAGGACTCACTGTTGTAGTGTGAGGGAACTGTGTATGTTGTGGTTGTGTATGGCACACAACCAGAACACACAGCCTCCTCAACAGTGCTACAATGTGCGCCCTACACAACCACAACACACACACATCCTCCCTGACAGCACCACAGTGTGTGCCCTACACAACTACAACACACACATATACACACACTCACACCCCTGGACTGCTGCTCAACACCACAATGTGTGCTATAAAAAAATTAACTCTCTCTCTCTCTTCCCCCGCCCCTCCCCCCAACAGTCAGTGCTGGCCCCCAATGCCCCAGTGAGTGGTTCTGGGGGTGCTGTGCTGCAAGGAGCAGAGTAGGGGGCCCAATAGGTGGCGCTCTCCTCTCACAGTCAGTGTTGAGCCTGATGCCACAGATTGCACCGGTTTGTCTATCCTAGCCTAGCTAAAGCCATATGATCCCCTCTGCATGTGTGCAGCTAAACTGGGATAAAACTACTTATTCCAGCATAGCTAGTCCAATACAGGAAGGGGAATAGGCTCTACCAGTATACGACTCCTTTATTCCAGTAGAGCTGCCTCCGCAATTGGCGTTGGACCAGTATAACTGTATGGGTGAACAAATCACCCCCCTTGGAAGGGAATTTCGGGTTAAGCCCAACTGGCCATTGTGCGCTACCCCATACCCGGTCCTGTTTGCAATGGGCATGTTCAACAATGCCCCGTTAGCCACGAGTGCTCCTAGACTCCTTCTGCTGCCCCAGCTGGGGAGTTAGATGTGAGCGTCCGAGATGTGAGGGGGCTATTAATAAGTAAGTATTGATAGCAGTCAGCACCATGGCACTGATTTTCAGAGAGCTGGAGGTGAAAGAGAAAGAGCTATACGAAGGGCTTGGATGCATGGAAGGAAGGGTACAGCATGGATGAATGGAAGGAGGAGGGAGGAAGGAAGGAAGGGAAGAGGATAGATGGATGGATAAAGAAGAAAAAGGTAGAGTTTTGGTGGATGGAGGGAAGGAGGGACAGAGATTAGATGGCTCAGTGTCTAGACCTTGCATTGAAGGAAGGATGGCTATAGCCGGGATGGATGAAAGGACAGATAGGTATAGCCGGAATGGGTGGAAGGAGGGAAGGGTGTAGCCGGGATGGGTGGAAGGAGGGATGGGTATAGCTCGGATGGATGGAATGAGGGATGGGTATAGCTCGGATGGATGAAGGAGGGATCAGTATAGGTGGGATCGGTGGAAGGAGGGATGGTTATAGCTGGGATGGGTTGAAGGAGGGATGGTTATAGCCGGGATGGATACAAGCATAGATGGGTATAGCCAGGATGGGTGGAAGGAGGGATGGGTATAGCCAGGATGGGTGGAAGGAGGGATGGGTATAGCTGGGG
Organism: Terrapene triunguis; assembly: GCF_002925995.2. Taxonomy (NCBI): domain Eukaryota; kingdom Metazoa; phylum Chordata; order Testudines; family Emydidae; genus Terrapene; species Terrapene triunguis. Next base: position 175 of record NW_020712943.1, on the reverse strand, counting down.
TGGGTGGAAGGAGGGATGAGTATAGCTGGGTTAGGTGGAAGGAGGGATGGGTATAGATGGGATCGGTGCAAGGAGGGATGGGTATAGCCAGGATGGGTGGAAGGAGGGATGGGTATAGCAGGGATGGATGGAAGAAGGGATGGCTATAGCCAGGATGGATGGAAGGAGGGATGGG
>NW_020712942.1:0-4219 GCF_002925995.2 Terrapene triunguis | reverse complement strand
AGATGAGAGCTGTTAGAGTGAAGTTGTGAGGGTGTGTGTGTGGGTGTGTGTGGGTGTTAGCAGATTAGAAGGTTTTTAGAGTGTGTGTGTGTGTGCATATCAGCAGATAAGGGATACTGGAGTGTGATTGTGAGGTTGTGTGTTTGTGTGTGCTTTTTATCAGGAGATAAGGGGTGCTAAAGTATGTGTGTGTATCTATCAGCAGATTAGGGGCACTGAAGTGTAGTTGTGAAAGTGTGTGTGGATCATCTTAAGTGTGTTTGCATGTGACAGTGTTGAGTTGTGTTGTGGGTCTCTGTGCTGGGGTTTGTCTTGGAGAGTGTGTGCATGAAAGACTGTGAGAGAATGTGTGTATGTGTTGTGGTTGTGTAGGGGACCCACAGTTATGGCGTTGTGTGTGGGTGTGAGGTGGCTGTGTAGGACACTCACTGTTGTGATATTAGAGCGTTGTGGGTTTGTGTTGTGGTTGTGTAGCTCACTCACTGTTGTGGTGTTGGGAAGCTGTGTGTGTTTTGGTTGTGTAGGCCACCACTGTTGTGGTGTCAGGGGCTCAGTCTGTTTATGCTGTGGTTGTGTAAGGACTCACTGTTGTAGTGTGAGGGAACTGTGTATGTTGTGGTTGTGTATGGCACACAACCAGAACACACAGCCTCCTCAACAGTGCTACAATGTGCGCCCTACACAACCACAATACACACACATCCTCCCTGACAGCACCACAGTGTGTGCCCTACACAACTACAACACACACATATACACACACTCACACCCCTGGGCTGCTGCTCAACACCACAATGTGTGCTATAAAAAAATGAAATCTCTCTCTCTTCCCCCGCCCCTCCCCCCAACAGTCAGTGCTGGCCCCCAATGCCCCAATGAGTGGTTCTGGGGGTGCTGTGCTGCAAGGAGCAGAGTAGGGGGCCCAATAGGTGGCGCTCTCCTCTCACAGTCAGTGTTGAGCCTGATGCCACAGATTGCACCGGTTTGTCTAGCCTAGCCTAGCTAAAGCCATATGATCCCCTCTGCATGTATGCAGCTAAACTGGGATAAAACTACTTATTCCAGCATAGCTAGTCCAATACAGGAAGGGGAATAGGCTCTACCAGTGTACGACTCCTTTATTCCAGTAGAGCTGCCTCCACAATTGGCGTTGGACCAGTATAACTGTATGGGTGAACAAATCACCCCCCTTGGAAGGGAATTTCGGGTTAAGCCCAACTGGCCATTGTGCGCTACCCCATACCCGGTCCTGTTTGCAGTGGGCATGTTCAACAATGCCCCGTTAGCCACGAGTGCTCCTAGACTCCTTCTGCTGCCCCAGCTGGGGAGTTAGATGTGAGCGTCCGAGATGTGAGGGGGCTATTCATAAGTAAGTATTGATAGCAGTCAGCACCATGGCACTGATTTTCAGAGAGCTGGAGGTGAAAGAGAAAGAGCTATACGAAGGGCTTGGATGCATGGAAGGAAGGGTACAGCATGGATGAATGGAAGGAGGGAGGGAGGAAGGAAGGAAGGGAAGAGGATAGATGGATGGATAAAGAAGAAAAAGGTAGAGTTTTGGTGGATGGAGGGAAGGGGGGACAGAGATTAGATGGCTCGGTGTCTAGACCTTGCATTGAAGGAAGGATGGCTATAGCCGGGATGGATAAAAGGACAGATAGGTATAGCTCGGATGGATGGAAGGAGGGATGGGGATAGCCAGGATGGATGGAAGGAGGGATGGGGATAGCCAGGATGGGTGGAAGGAGGGATGGGGATAGCTGGGATGTGTGGAAGGAGGGATGAGGATAGCTCGGATGGATGGAAGGAGGGATGAGTATAGCTGGGTTAGGTGGAAGGAGGGATGGGGATAGCCGGGATGGATGGAAGGAGGGATGGCTATACCTGGGATGGATGGAAGGACTGATGGTTATAGTCGGGATGATGGGTGGATAGATGTCTATAGCTTGTCAAGTCGGATGGCTAGACAGAATGATGGTCTGACAGATGGGTGGAGGACTAGGACTTGGAAGGATGGATCAGTGCCATTGTGGAAAGATGTACATGGTGTTTGTCATAATATACTACGCCATGTCCATACTTAGGAGCTTACAGCAACATAGCTGTTCTGATACATCTGCGCTGCCGTAAGATGTCTCGTGTGTAGCCGCTTTTTGCCGACTGGAGAGAGCTCTCCCATCGACATAATCAAACCAACTCAATGAGGGGCGGTGGCTATGCTGGCGGGAGAGCATGTCCCACCGACCTACCGTTTTGTACACAAGGGCTTATGCCAGCAAAATATATTACTCAGTGGGGTGTTTTTTTCACACCCCTGAGCGAGAAGAGTTTGGCCGACCTAAGTTCTAGTGTAGACATGGCCTCTTGCGGTAGAGTCCGTCTTTCACTCTGTGTCTGTGCAGCACCTGGCACCACAGGGACCCTGATCTCCGGCAAGGTCAGCAGGGCTACCTTAGTACACCTAATAGAGAAGAATGATAAATGGATGACTTTATCTGGTGATTTTTCTCAACAGCCCTTTTTTACCGGAAGCAGTAGCTATGGCATGTGAGTCATGCTGGACTGTGTCAGATAATCCAGGCAGCTAGTTTATGGCCATGCATTCAAGGGGTGAGTCAGCATGGGAGGGGGCCGGGGCTCAGAAGGGGAGGAGCCAAATTAGGGCTGACTCACATGGCATTCATCCTTAGGAAGTGGGGTTAAACCAATGATTTGGGGGGGAGTCAGAAATAACCATGGTGGGCTTGCAGCCAGGTTTAGTTGAGGCCTGTGGTTTGGGGCTGCGGGGCACTGCCAGAGCTGTGTGTGTGTAAGACCCCGGGGCTGGGAAAGCAGTGGTCTGTGGGTCAGGATTTAGGGGCACCAGCAAGGCTGCGGTGAAGGAACCCAGGGCTGGGATAGCAGGGGGTTGCAGGGCAGGATGGAAGGGCACCAGCTAAGTGTGGGGCAGGAAGACCCCAGGGCTGGGATAGCAGGGGCTGCAGGTTGGGACTGAGGACTGTGCCTTGCTTTGTCCCCTTGGCTTTGCTGTTTGGCCTTGACGGGATGAATTAATTCATTCTGGTTCCCGCCAGGATAATTTCTAGCCCTGACTCATTGTGGAGAGAGACAGGCAGGGAAAGTGCAAAGCAAGCAGCATGGGCGTTCAGTCACAGAGAGGAGAAGAGCAGCAGCCAATGCCCTGCTACCGAAAGCAATACCCTGGGATTTGCCTGCCAACGTCAAAGGGGAAGTTGGGCTTGTGGATTTGGCACTTGGCATGGATCCAGGACGATCCTCCAGCCAGCTGCCGTAAGGAAGGCATCATAGATCCTGTAATTAATGCACAGGATTTTGAGTCAGGACTCCTGGGTTTTATCCCTAGCTCTGCCACTGACTCCCTGTGTGACCCTTGGCAAATCACTCTACTAAGTACTAAAATAATACATCCAATGTGCATCAACTCATTGGGTATGTGCAATATTGATAGGTGGGTTTTCCCAGACCAGCACCACCTTGTCTCACTCTAGATCAGTGTCATTTTCCCCACTTTACAGAAGGGGAAACTGAGGCACGGGGAGAGGAAGTGACTTGCCCAAGGTAACGCAGAAGGCCAGTGGTAGAGCTGGGAAAAGAACCCAGGTTTCCTGAGTCCAAGTCTAGTGCTCTCCCCACTAGGCCACTTCACAAATTCGTGTGTCCTCCTTGGTCTGGGGTCAGGCTAATTGTCTCTGTATTGGCCCACTTTCAGTGTATGGGCCCCATATCCCATTCTCCCCACCCCCTGAGCCAGCCAGCCCGCCCGCTGCCCTGGAGTTGACAGGGTGACGCTCTGGTCTCTCTTGACTTGGTCAACTCTATGGTTGGTCTCTCTGGGGCTGTGCGTGTCACCATGGGGTGGGGTTGCACGCTCTAGTTTTTGGGGCCATATCAGCGCCTGGCTGCGCGCGCCGAGCTGGGACAACAGAGATCTGGGAGGACCAGAGGCGAAGGGACTGTCTGTCCGCCCCTGGATCTTTATGGTGTCCCGCGGGCGGGCACCCGCGCCAGAAGAGCTAAGGGCACGGCGACGTGTAGCTGAGCCCGGAGGGAAACTTCCGGTCAGGGCAGAGCAACTTCCGGGGCGGAGACTCCGGGGCGTGGGGCGACATCCTGTCGGGGCGATCTAACTTCCGGTCGCGGCGCTTCCCTCCTGGGGGGGGTCATCGACTTCCGGTCCTCCCGCCGCCCCTGCAGTGCT
>NW_020712941.1:0-1057 GCF_002925995.2 Terrapene triunguis | reverse complement strand
TGGCGATCTGGGTGCAGGCAGCTGTGGGGCTGGCAGCCGTGGTGCTGTATTGCACCAGCCCCTTGCCTTTTGGTAGAAGATGGTTTATTACGACTGGTAACCGTCGTCATCGTACTGCAGTGGCTGTCGATCATGGGCACCCGGGCAGACAATGATGGTTATCAGTCGTAGTATGCTATTTTCTGCCAGGCGCCCTGCTGGCTCATTGCACGTTAGCAGAGTCGTAGTATGCTATTTTCTGCCAAGTGCCCAGTATTGTCTGCTAAGCACCCAGAAGAGGCTGATGGCGATCTGGGTGCTGGCAGACATGGGGCTGGCAGACGTGGGGCTAGATTGCTACACAGCAGCAACCCCTTGCCTTTTGGGCAGAAGATAGTATATTACGACTGGTATCCATCGTTGTCATACTGCAGTGGGCATCATATTGTGCAGTAGACCTGAAGGCTTACTGCCAAGCGCCCAGTATTTGCTGCCAAGCACCCAGAAAATGCCAAGGGCTATCAGTCATGCTGCGCCGTCGTCTTAAGATGTAAAAAATAGATTTATTCTCCATTCATTTGCTTCCCCCCTCCCTCCTGCTAAACCCAGGCTTTTGAGTTCAATCTTTGGGGGGGGGGGCATTCTGTGTGACAGTTGTTTGTGTTTCTCCCTGATGCAAACCCACCTTTCTTGATTTTCATTCCCTGTACCTGTACGCCATGTCGTCACTCGCCCCTCCCTCCCTCCCCCTCTCCCTCCCCTGGTCCGTCAGATATAAATTTTATTATAGAATATTTAAAAATAAACGGTACAAAAGATTTGAGGAGTCAGTTGTCGGTCATTGGGGGAACATACAGAGTATGGGGAGGATGTTGTTATGTCAGGGTTGGCAGCATACATAATACATATAGACTGTGATGTCTCGCCTTTTTTCAGACCAGACGCCATAGCCAGCACTGGGATCATGGAGCCCGCTCAGATCACCGCGGCAATTATGAGCACTATGAACACCACGCCTATTGGAATAATGTGTTGAGATCGCAATGCCCGGATGATGCAAAGCAGTGCCGCGAGGGGT
>NW_020712940.1:0-2256 GCF_002925995.2 Terrapene triunguis | reverse complement strand
GTAGTGGTCAATGGCTCCATGTCTAGTTGGCAGCCGGTATCAAGTGGAGTGCCCCAGGGGTCGTTCCTGGGGCCGGTTTTGTTCAGTATCTTCATTAATGATCTGGAGGATGACGTGGACTGCACCCTCAGCCAGTTTGCAGATGACACTAAACTGGGAGGAGTGGTAGATACCCTGGAGGGTAGGGATAGGATACAGAGGGACCACACAAATTAGAGGATTGGGCGAAAATAAATCTGATGAGGTTCATCAAGGATCAGTGCAGAATCCTGCATTTAGGATGAAAGAATCCCATTCACTGCTACAGACCAGGGACCGAATGGCTAGGCAGCAGTTCTGCAGAAAAGGACCTGGGGTTACAGTGGATGAGAAGCTGGATATAAGTCAACAGTGTGCCCTTGTTGCCAGGAAGGCTAATGGCATTTTGAGCTGTACAAGTAGGGGCATTGCCAGCAGATCGAGGGACATGATCATTCCCCTCTATTCAACATTGGTGAGGCCTCATCTGGAATATTGTGTTCAGTTTTGGGCCCCACATTACAAGAAGGATGTGGAAAAATTGGAAAGAGTTCAGCGGAGGGCAACAAAAATGATTAGGGGGCTGGAGCACATGACTTATGAGGAGAGGCTGAGAGAACGGGGATTGTTTAGTCTACAGAAGAGAAGAATGATGGGGTATTTGGTAGCTGCTTTCAACTACCTGAAAGGGGGTTCCAAAGAGGATGGATCTAGACTGTTCTCAGTGGTACCAGATGACAGAACAAGGAGTAATGGTCTCCAGTTGCAGTGGGGAAAGTTTAGGGTGGATATCAGGAAACACTATTTCACTAGAAGGGTGGTGAAGCACTGGAATGGGTTACCTAGGGAGGTGGTGGAATCCTTAGAGGTTTTTAAGGTCAGGCTTGACAAAGCCCTTTCTGGGATGATTTAGTTGGGGATTGGTCCTGCTTTACGCAGGGGGTTGGAGTAGATGACCTCCTGAGGTCCCTTCCAACCCTGATATTCTATGATTCTAAGAGGGGTAACTGTAGTAGTCTATATTTAGCTATCCAAAGGGTTCCTGTATTCTGTTAATTCAGGGATCAATAATTCAGCGATTATACCCATCGCCCATGAAACCTGCCCAATTTCAGAACAGTCTCATTGAATACGCTGGGGGTGGGGGCTGAAGGATGGAGGGAATGTTTATAGCTGAAATCACCAAAATGTGTTTTGGAAAGTTAATGTTAATCGGATCTGTTCCACTCTCCTTCCTGGACATTTTCTCTGGGAATCCCAGAGACGGAAAGGAGCAGGTGTTACCATCTTGGCTACCAATCCCCACTGTGACTCTATGCACTAGCAATTCTAAAAGTGTGGGCGGAGCCTCCCAATGGAGGCACAGGAATGTGTCAAGGGAGGCGTGATCATAGTGGGTTGTTTGGTTTTTTTTTAAAGAGCACTGGCTGTCGGCCCCAGTTGGCTGGGGCTCATGAAGAAGGAACAGGCCTAGCTCGGAGTTGGGGATCAATGCTTAGGCTGTGAAACCCAGGTGGAGCAGCAGCACAGAAGTAGGGGTGGCAATGGGGTGATAAGTGTACTGTGAACAACGATATTGATGAATATCACTTTTCACGTGGCCACCCTAAATTCTGTGCTGCTATTGGAGACCTTCAGAGCTGTGCACATCGCCAGTAACTACTCTGCCTTTAGAGCTGGGTGGTGATATATGTGTTTTTAAGGGTGGGGGCGTATATAACCACAGACTCAAAAAACGGTTTATTTACTCCACCTCTGACGAGGAGAGTAGCGCCGAAATCGATATTGCCATTTCGAATTAGGGTTAGTGTGGATGGAATTCGACGGTATTGGCCTCCGGGAGCTATCCCAGAGTGCTTCATTGTGACCGGTTTAGAGGGCCTTTTAAGTCGAAAAAAAGGGCTTTGTTGTGTTAACGTCTCCAGGCTTAATTCGATTTAACGCTGCTAAATTGACTTAAATTCACAGTGTAGACCAGGCCTAAGTTGACAACACAAGGTTGGTCATGAGGACAGATGGAGCATTAAATCAACCTAACCCTGCTAAATTTGACCTAATCCCGTAGTGTATACCAGGGCTAAGTATTGGAATATCCAATAGCCAGAATATGTTTATCACCCTGGACCTGGAACCAGTAACCCCCGAACTCACCCAAGGCGTGCTCCCAGATCCTGAGTGTACACAAGGGACTTCGGGTGAGTGTACCTTTGTAAATATTACACATGGTTTAAAAGCAAG
>NW_020712939.1:0-2260 GCF_002925995.2 Terrapene triunguis | reverse complement strand
GTAGTGGTCAATGGCTCCATGTCTAGTTGGCAGCCGGTATCAAGTGGAGTGCCCCAGGGGTCGGTCCTGGGGCCGGTTTTGTTCAGTATCTTCATTAATGATCTGGAGGATAACGTGGACTGCACCCTCAGCCAGTTTGCAGATGACACTAAACTGGGAGGAGTGGTAGATACGCTGGAGGGTAGGGATAGGATACAGAGGGACCAGACAAATTAGAGGATTGGGTGAAAATAAATCTGATGAGGTTCATCAAGGATCAGTGCAGAATCCTGCATTTAGGATGAAAGAATCCCATTCACTGCTACAGACCAGGGACCGAATGGCTAGGCAGCAGTTCTGCAGAAAAGGACCTTGGGTTACAGTGGATGAGAAGCTGGATATAAGTCAACAGTGTGCCCTTGTTGCCAAGAAGGCTAATGGCATTTTGGGCTGTACAAGTAGGGGCATTGCCAGCAGATCGAGGGACATGATCATTCCCCTCTATTCAACATTGGTGAGGCCTCATCTGGAATATTGTGTTCAGTTTTGGGCCCCACACTAAAAGAAGGATGTGGAAAAATTGGAAGGAGTCCAGCAGAGGGCAACAAAAATGATTACGAGGCTTGAGCACATGACTTATGAGGAGAGGCTGAGAGAACGGGGATTGTTTACTCTATAGAAGAGAAGAATGATGGGCGATTTGGTAGCTGCTTTCAACTACCTGAAAGGGGGTTCCAAAGAGGATGGATCTATACTGTTCTCAGTGGTACCAGGTGACAGAACAAGGAGGAATGGTCTGAAGTTGCAGTGGGGAAAGTTTAGATTGGATATTAGGGAAAACTTTTTCACTAGGAGGGTGGTGAAGCACTGGAATGGGTTACCTAGGGAGGTGGTGGAATCTCCTTTCTTAGAGGTTTTTAAGGTCAGGCTTGACAAAGCCCTGTCTGGGATGATTTATTTGGGGATTGGTCCTGCTTTACGCAGGGGGTTGGAGTAGATGACCTCCTGAGGTCCCTTCCAACCCTGATATTCTAAGATTCTAAGAGGGGTAACTGTAGTAGTCTATATTTAGCTATCCAACAGGTTCCTGTATTCTGTTAATTCAGGGATCAATAATTCAGCGATTATACCCATCGCCCATGAAACCTGCCCAATTTCAGATCAGTCTCATTGAATACGCTGGGGGTGGGGGCTGAAGGATGGAGAGAATGTTTATAGCTGAAATCACCAAAATGTGTTTTGGAAAGTTAATGTTAATTGGATCTGTTCCACTCTCCTTCCTGGACATTTTCTCTGGGAATCCCAGAGACGGAAAGGAGCAGGTGTTACCATCTTGGCTACCAATCCCCACTGTGACTCTATGCACTAGCAATTCTAAAAGTGTGGGCAGAGCCTCCCAATGGAGGCACAGGAATGTGTCAAGGGAGGCGTGATCATAGTGGGTTGTTTGGTTTTTTTTTAAAGAGCACTGGCTGTCAGCCCCAGTTGGCTGGGGCTTATGAAGAAGGAATAGGCCTAGCTCGGAGTTGGGGATCAATGCTTAGGCTGTGAAACCGAGGTGGAGCAGCAGCACAGAAGTAGGGGTGGCAATGGGGTGATAAGTGTACTGTGAACAACGATATTGATGAATATCACTTTTCACGTGGCCACCCTAAATTCTGTGCTGCTATTGGAGACCTTCAGAGCTGTGCACATCGCCAGTAACTACTCTGCCTTTAGTGCTGGGTGGTGATATATGTGCTTTTAAGGGTGGGGACGTATATAACTACAGACACAAAAAACGGTTTATTTACTCCACCTCTGACGAGGGGAGTAGCGCCGAAATCGATATTGCCATTTCGAATTAGGGTTAGTGTGGATGGAATTCGACGGTATTGGCCTCCGGGAGCTATCCCAGAGTGCTTCATTGTGACCAGTTTAGAGGGCCTTTTAAGTCGAAAAAAAGGGCTTTGTTGTGTTAACGTCTCCAGGCTTAATTCGATTTAACGCTGCTAAATTGACTTAAATTCACAGTGTAGACCAGGCCTAAGTTGACAACACAAGGTTGGTCATGAGGACGGATGGAGCATTAAATCGACCTAACCCTGCTAAATTTGACCTAATCCCGTAGTGTATACCAGGGCTAAGTATTGGAATATCCAACAGCCAGAATATGTTTATCACCCTGGACCTGGAACCAGTAACCCCCGAACTCACCCAAGGCGTGCTCCCAGATCCTGAGTGTACACAAGACCTCGGGTGAGTGTACCTTTGTAAATATTACACATGGTTTAAAAGCAAG
>NW_020712938.1:0-3145 GCF_002925995.2 Terrapene triunguis | reverse complement strand
TCTGAAGAGCCTGGAGGGGAACCGGGCTGTGACATGGACTGAAGCCCCTTCTGTAACCTCCCCCATCGCCCCTCTCGCCCCGACAGGCTGAGGAATCACGTCCACCTTTTGCTTCAGATGGGCCCATCTTCCAGGAGACAGGGAAGGGAAATGTCTGTGATGGAGCCAGCTCAGGTAGGGGATTTTCAGGCAGCTCCTGGGCAGAGGCAGGGAGGAGACAAGGTGTGATAAACCTACTGATTTTCTGAGTGGGCCCATTGGTGACGGGGGAGGGGAGACAGGACATTTCCTCATTTCTCAAACAGGATACAACCCCCTTGCACAGGGCTGGTAATATTTTCCAGGCTCCCAGTGCTGGAGTGAGACCCCACTAACCTGAGGCTGCTGTGAAATACAAAGGGAAGCTGTTTGGATTCCTGTCCCTGGCTCAGAGCTCTGCTTCCCGTATCAGCCTGTGGCTGGCAGGTGTGTGGGAAATGAGAATACCCTGCCCTGCTCCGTGTGTTCGCGAGGACAAGGAGCTCGCACCTTCTCCCCACCCCCTGAAGCCTCCTGGCTGCTCTAAGCAGGATGGGGATGGGATTCGGCTACTCTCTCCCTCCCAGAGCTTCCATTTCTTTATCCTTCCTCCCGCGTGACTAGTGAGATTGTGGCTGGGCCAGCAGGTGCTGAGTGGGGCTTTTGGTGTTCCAGATGCCGGTGACCTTCGAGGAGGTGGCTGTGTATTTCACCCAGGGGCAGGGGGCTCTCCTGGACCCCGCTCAGAGAGCCCTCTACAGGGACGTCATGCAGGAGAACTACGAGACGGTGACCTCGCTGGGTAAGGGATTCCAGTTCCCTCAGATACTAGAAGTAGGGTGACCAGATGACAGAGGTGAAATATCGGGACTTGGGGGGAGGCAAAAAAACAAAAAACAAGCCGGCGGTGGAGCAAAACAAAAAAACCCGCCAGAGCACAGGAAAAATTGGTGGGGGCTGAGAACCCAACGGGACCTCCACCCCCCACACCAGCTTGCCTCAGTTCCGTCTCTACCTCCCCCCTCAGGGAGGGAGGGGGGCAGCACGCAGCCAGAGGAACCCACCAGTGGGCCAGGTGAGTCCCAGCAGTGCTAGCCTTACCTGGAGTGGCTTCCAGGAAGCATCCAGCAGGCAGGTCCCGTCCCTCTGGCTCCTAAGGTCGTGCGGGTTGGGCTGGGTCGAGGGGGGCGGGGGCTGGTGGGATCTCTGCCCGCTGCCGGCGCCTACAAGCCCCACCCCTGCAGCACGCAGCGGAGACCTCCTCGCCACTTCTGTGCGTGCCTGGGGAGTGGGGCTGCAGCACTCTGCAGGCTCCTGCCGGCCAGCGGGTGAGCGCCGGGAGTTCAGCTGCCCTGCCCCAGGGCCAAGGAAGAAGAGTTGAGTGGGGCCGGCTTGCGTCCTCCACCAGACGGTCCTCCGATATCGGGAGAAAGTGCTTCCCGACCGACGTCAGGTCGGGGCACGGGAGAAGTCCCCTAAAATCGGGACTGTCCGATAATATCGGGACGTCTTTTCACCCTAAATAGAAGCTGTGGGGTCTGCGTGTCTGAATCTGGTCAGGTTCTTCCCTGGTCAGTTAGATCAGAGGCGAGTGGTTCCATAATGCACAGCTGCCGTGTGAGAGAGACTTGAATTTCCGTGCCCTCTCCAGTGGGACATGGGTATCAAAACCCAATGGACAAGCTAAACCATCCCCACCCCTCCTGCTTTCAAACTGGCATAAATCCATCTTTGTCCTGTCTGTGTTGTTTCTCGACTGCACAAACAATCCCTGTTCACCTCCCTCCTTGGGACTAGCTCCAGCCCTGGGGAGGGCTCTGGGCTCTGCAGGTTTAGAAAGAGGCAGGGGTTTAACTCCAGAGCTGTGTGTGAGTCAGCAAGGCCCCCAGAGTGCACAGCTCCTGGGAGCGCAGAGTGAGGGTGCAGTAATAATTCAACTCACCTCCCCAGACAACTTCCTCTGTGCAAGGGGGCTCAGTGATCGTTTCCCCATCCTCTTGGATTCCACATTCCTCCACCAGAGCACAGGGACTGGTTCCACTCACGGAATGTCCTTTCTGACAAATATTCCACCAATGCTCCATGCACCCTGATCTGGTCTGATTCCACCCTCTGCACAGGATTCTCCTTTCCCAAACCTGAGCTGATCATCCGGCTGGAACGAGGGGAAGAGCTGTGGGTGCCCGATCTCCGGGACTGCAAAGAAAGAAGGCTTCCGAGTTACACCCGTAGAGGTGAGGACTGACACAGAAACATTCTAGGAAATGAAGGAAGAAGTTGAGAATCCCAAAATATGGTGTGAGTAAGCGCCCTCAGTTCTTCCTCGTCTCAGCGAGGACAGGGCTTCAGTCATCGGATATAGCTCACGCCATTCCACTTAGCCTCTTCTCTGTAGGAGTTTGCTTCCCAGCTTTCCTTCCCTGTGAGTGTTTGGGTGGGATGTGGAGGCGGAGTCAATTGTTCAGTCTTCGTGTTGGGTTTTCCCTCGGTGCTATTCCTCTTTCTCCCCAGCACAATGACTCATGTCTGGATTGTGTCTCTCCCAGCAGGTGCTGAGCGAGGGAGTGAGAATCAGCAGGGGAATCATCATGAGGAAGTTCCCGGGGAAGTGGAACTGCAGGGGACCTTTGTGGGAAGAGGTGAAGGGAATTTTTCTCAGTGCTTGGAGCAGGAAGAGGCCTGGGGAAACTGGCACAGGTCAGAGAGGCTTCTAGAGAACCATCCAGGGAAGAGAGTGGATGAATCTATTAACGGCGGGGAAGGAGACAAGGGTCCCAGAGCACAGCAGACAAATTCCAAGGAAGAGACACCCAGGCACTACCCTCAGTGTGGGAAAGAATTCATTGTGAGATCACAGTTTGTGACACATCAGACAATCTGTGCTGGAGAGAAACCCTTTCAATGCTTGGACGATGGGGAAAGCTTCAATAAGCTCTCAGATCTTAATAACCATGGGAGCAGCCAGACTGGAAAGAAAACCTGTCAATCCCTCGAATGGGGGAAATGTTTCATTTCAAAGACACAAATAATTAAACATCAGGCAATCCACACAGGAGAGAGACCCCACAAGTGCTTGGACTGTGGGAAAAGTTTCATAAGAAGGTCACACCTAGTTCGCCATCAGGCA
>NW_020712937.1:0-3155 GCF_002925995.2 Terrapene triunguis | reverse complement strand
TCTGAAGAGCCTGGAGGGGAACCGGGCTGTGACATGGACTGAAGCCCGTTCTGTAACCTCCCCCATCACCTCTCTCGCCCCGACAGGCTGAGGAATCACGTCCACCTTTTGCTTCAGATGGGCCCATCTTCCAGGAGACAGGGAAGGGAAATGTCTGTGATGGAGCCAGCTCAGGTAGGGGATTTTCAGGGAGGTCCTGGGCAGGGGCAGGGAGGAGACAAGGTGTGATAAACCTGCTGATTTTCTGCGTGGGCCCATTGGTGATGGGGGAGGGGAGACAGGACATTTCCCCATTTCTCAAACAGGATACAATCCCCTTGCACAGGGCTGGTAATATTTTCCAGGCTCCCAGTGCTGGAGTGAGACCCCACTAACCTGAGGCTGCTGTGAAATACAAAGGGAAGCTGTTTGGATTCCTGTCCCTGGCTCAGAACTCTGCTTCCCGTATCAGCCTGTGGCTGGCAGGTGTGTGGGAAATGAGAAGACCCTGCCCTGCTCCGTGTGTTCGCGAGGACAAGGAGCTCGCACCTTCTCCCCACCCCCTGAAGCCTCCTGGCTGCTCTAAGCAGGATGGGAGTGGGATTCGGCTACTCTCTCCCTCCCAGAGCTTCCATTTCTTTATCCTTCCTCCTGCGTGACTAGTGGGATTGTGGCTGGGGCAGCAGGTGCTGAGTGGGGGCTTTTGGTGTTCCAGATGCCGGTGACCTTCGAGGAGGTGGCTGTGTATTTCACCCAGGGGCAGGGGGCTCTCCTGGACCCCGCTCAGAGAGCCCTCTACAGGGACGTCATGCAGGAGAACTACGAGACGGTGACCTCGCTGGGTAAGGGATTCCCGTTCCCTCAGATACTAGAAGTAGGGTGACCAGATGACAGAGGTGAAATATCAGGACTTGGGGGGAGGCAAAAAAACAAAAAACAAGCCGGCGGTGGAGCAAAACAAAAAAAACCGCCAGAGCACAGGAAAAATTGGTGGGGGCTGAGAACCCAACGGGAGCTCCACCCCCCACCCCTCCGCACCAGCTTGCCTCAGTTCCGTCTCTACCTCCCCCCTCAGGGAGGGAGGGGGGGCAGCACGCAGCCAGAGGAACCCACCAGTGGCCCAGGTGAGTCCCAGCAGTGCTAGCCTTACCTGAAGTGGCTCCCAGGAAGCATCCAGCAGGCAGGTCCCGTCCCTCAGGCTCCTAAGGTTGCGCGGGTTGGGCTGGGTCGAGGGGGGCGGGGGCTGGTGGGATCTCCGCCCGCTGCCGGCACCTACAAGCCCCACCCCTGCAGCACGCAGCGGAGACCTCCTGGCCACTTCTGTGCGTGCCTGGGGAGTGGGGCTGCAGCACTCTGCAGGCTCCTGTCGGCCAGCGGGCAAGCGCCGGGAGTTCAGCTGCCCTGCCCCAGGGCCAAGGAAGAAGAGTTGAGTGGGGCCGGCTTGCGTCCTCCACCAGACGGTCCCCCGATATCGGGAGAAAGTGCTTCCCGACCGACGTCAGGTCGGGGCACGGGAGAAGTCCCCTAAAATCGGGACTGTCCGATAATATCGGGACGTCTTTTCACCCTAAATAGAAGCCGTGGGGTCTGCGTGTCTGAATCTGGTCAGGTTCTTCCCTGGTCAGTTACATCAGAGGTGAGTGGTTCCATAATGCACAGCTGCCGTGTGAGAGAGACTTGAATTTCCGTGCCCTCTCCAGTGGGACATGGGTATCAAAACCCAATGGACAAGCTAAACCATCCCCACCCCTCCTGCTTTCAAACTGGCATAAATCCATCTTTGTCCTGTCTGTGTTGTTTCTCGACTGCACAAACAATCCCTGTTCACCTCCCTCCTTGGGACTAGCTCCAGCCCTGGGGAGGGCTCTGGGCTCTGCAGGTTTAGAAAGAGGCAGGGGTTTAAGTCCAGAGCTGTGTGTGAGTCAGCAAGGCCCCCAGAGTGCACAGCTCCTGGGAGCGCCGAGTGAGGGTGCAGTAATAATTCAACTCACCTCCCCAGACAACTTCCTCTGCGCAAGGGGGCTCAGTGATCGTTTCCCCATCCTCTTGGATTCCACATTCCTCCACCAGAGCACAGGGACTGGTTCCACTCACGGAATGTCCTTTCTGACAAATATTCCACCAATGCTCCATGCACCCTGATCTGGTCTGATTCCACCCTCTGCACAGGATTCTCCTTTCCCAAACCTGAGCTGATCATCCGGCTGGAACGAGGGGAAGAGCTGTGGGTGCCCGATCTCCGGGATTGCAAAGAAAGAAGGCTTCCGAGTTACACCCGTAGAGGTGAGGACTGACACAGAAACATTCTAGGGAATGAAGGAAGAAGTTGAGAATCCCAAAATATGGTGTGAGTAAGCGCCCTCAGTTCTTCCTCGTCTCAGCGAGGACAGGGCTTCAGTCATCGGATATAGCTCACGCCATTCCACTTAGCCTCTTCTCTGCAGGAGTTTGCTTCCGAGATTTCCTTCCCTGTGAGTGTTTGGGTGGGATGTGGAGGCGGAGTCAATTGTTCAGTCTTCGTGTTGGGTTTGCCCTCGGTGCTATTCCTCTTTCTCCCCAGCACAATGACTCATGTCTGGATTGTGTCTCTCCCAGCAGGTGCTGAGCGAGGGAGTGAGAATCAGCAGGGGAATCATCATGAGGAAGTTCCCGGGGAAGTGGAACTGCAGGGGACCTGTGTGGGAAGAGGTGAAGGGAATTTTTCTCAGTGCTTGGAGCAGGAAGAGGCCTGGGGAAACTGGGACAGGTCAGAGAGGCTTCTAGAGAACCATCCAGGGAAGAGAGTGGATGAATCTATTAACGGCGGGGAAGGAGACAAGGGTCTCAGAGCACAGCAGACAAATTCCAAGGAAGAGACACCCGGGCACTACGCTCAGTGTGGGAAAGAATTCATTGTGAGATCACAGCTTGTGACACATCAGACAATCTGTGCTGGAGAGAAACCCTTTCAATGCTTGGACGATGGGGAAAGCTTCAATAAGCTCTCAGATCTTAATAACCATGGGAGCAGCCAGACTGGAGAGAAAACCTGTCAATCCCTCGAATGGGGGAAATGTTTCATTTCGAAGACACAAATAATTAAACATCAGGCAATCCACACAGGAGAGAGACCCCACAAGTGCTTGGACTGTGGGAAAAGTTTCATAAGAAGGTCACACCTAGTTCGCCATCAGGCA
>NW_020712936.1:0-3422 GCF_002925995.2 Terrapene triunguis | reverse complement strand
GCTGTTATTGGCTCTCAGCTAGGTGGACCCGATATTTCGGTAACAGTTTCTGGCGACCCAGATGGGACTCTCCTAGCTCGGACATTGGACTCCGGACGGCTGCGGCGAACTGGGAACGGCGCCAACGGGGTGTTTCGCCCCTTTTCTCTGCTTCACCGCAGCCCCTGGGGTTCGTGCTCCGATAAGGTGAGTCCTAATAGGATAAGGAGACACTATCTGGTTCTGGTTTGGTTTGGTTTTGGTTTTGGTTAACCGGTTAATGAATTTCTGTCTTATACATTGGGCGTTAGGTGTGTGAACGGAACTGAGCCTCTCATTCGTAATTCCTCAGAGTGGAAGCCATCGCGTGCAATGAAGCTCTGAGGTTGAATTGGGATCCTTCTGTCCCGTCCCCTGTAGCGGTCAGTATTAGTAGAAATTCCTGTAATAGGATCCTATTAGGCCATAATTCCCTCCTCTTCTCTGTGTAATTCTCTGTTAGAGTGTCAGCAGGCAGATGGGTGGGTCTCTGGTAAAACCCTCAAAGGATAGTCCTTTGGATTATATGTTAAGCAAATAGCCCTTACCCGGTGTTCAAAAAGGGATGTCAAGGAAGCGTTTTTTACAACTTTGCACCCAGGATTGGCCAGCCATGGGGACTGCGTGGCCCGAGCATGGCTCCTTTGATATTCCTACCCATTTAACCCCCTTACGCCTGACATTGGAAAACCAAGCGCCGGGGCAAATGGACTATTGGTTTTTGTGGGACGATGAGGCTCATCGTCGCTTGAAGAAGGTACAGATTCAAGCCCCCCTATTCCCGAAAGCTTCTGCCCCTCGTGAGGCTGATTATTCAAGCGAATCAGCTAGTGGAGCCACCAGCAGTGGGTACACTACCTCCCTGTCTGTTCCCAGCCTTAGTCCCTTGTAAACACTGGAAATGAACAACAGGGAGGGCGGCAGGGACCCCCCAGGTGGCAACCAAAATCAGATTATGGGGGGACCCCGAGACATGCCAATGACATATGTAACTACTGTAAGCAGCCTGGCCACTGGAAGAGAGAGTGTCCGTACCAACCTACCGGACGACAACCCCGTCGCCCAGACCGACCTCAACAACAGATGGCTGTGACAAGAACAGACGCTGTTGCTAGTGAGGAATGACGGCAACCAGGGGGTCCTCTTGTCACCTATTCAAATGATTTTACCACTTATGTTTGTTCCTCCACAGACCCCCAAGTTCGCCTAACATTGGGAGGAACCACCTATTTTTGTCTTTTGGATTCAGGGGCTGCACTTTCTACCGTTACTGCCAAGCCGGAGAGAGGAAGCCCTACAGATAAGAGCATTCCGGTAATAGGTATAGGCGGGAAGCCATTTGACTGTTCTGTATTACAGGAGGCTGCTGTAGAAATCTCTGGTGTCTCCGCCTCCCATGCCTTTCTGCTAGTCCCGGATTCCCCAGTTAACCTCTTAGGCAGAGATCTGTTGTGTAAACTACGTGCTCAGATTTTCTTTTCAGATGACAAAATCATTCTTCGGTTGCCTCAGACCCAACTTCCCCAGCTGTGTGCTGTTCTAACCCAAGTTTCAAAGGACCCAATCCTGCCTGCGGACCCAATCTTACCCGAGCGACTCAGACAGGAGGTAAACATCTCCCTGTGGGGCACTTCAAGGGCAGACTTGGGGACTCTCCAGGCAGAGCCAGTGCGTATAACCCTGAAGCCAGGCATTGAAATTCCTCGGATTCGTCAGTATCCCATCCCCCAGGAAGCTCTGCTTGGCCTCCGGAGTCTTATCACCACATTCCTGCGGTTGGGAGTGCTGGTTCACACCAAGTCTCCTTTCAATATTCCCATTCTGCCAGTAAAAAAAAACCTGACATGGACTTAGAGGGAAAACCGGTATACCGATTTGTCCAGGACTTACGTGCAGTAAATAAGGTTGTTCAAGCTAGACACAATGTGGTACCAAACCCTCACACAATCCTGACTGCCATTCCAGCAGGTACTGCTTGTTATTCAGTAATAGACTTGTGTAATGCTTTTTTTTTAGTATTCCTCTAGATAAGGACAGCTGGGGCCACGCTTACCAATTCAATTTCAGTCCCTACTCGCTGATGTTCCTGCCCACCGGATCGCTCCTGGAGACTGGGTCTATGTGAAAGAGTGGAAACACGAGCCTCTCCAACCCCGGTGGGCGGGCCCTTTCCAAGTCCTTCTTACCTCTCACACTGCTATTCGAGTGAGAGAGCGAGACACTTGGATACACCACACCCGAGTCAAGCTAGCCCCTAGGACGGGGCCAGAAGCAGACGACTTCGGACCTCGAGGGAGCACCGCCAGCTCTTCCCACCGCGACCCGGAAGAGCCAGAAACAGACGATACCTGGAAAGCTGAACCTCTTGAGGGACTAAAGCTTCTGTTCCGGCGAACAAAATCCTGAGACTTTATAACTATGGGTTCTCAGACGGTGCTGCAGTGGATATTGCTTTTGGGTTTGCCCCTTGTACAAGCTAACCCACACCCAGCCGCTAAATCTCTTCAGTGAATAGCCACGTTGGGACACTTATCTGATTGTTGGCTGTGTCACAAAACCCGCTCTGAGGAAGGAATAGGATTGTGGGCTGTACCTGCAAATCTTTCTGAAGTACTCTCCTTACAGGTAGAACGGAAAACTGAATGGGCATGGATTGGGGAATATCAATATGACAAATATGGGAGAAAGTTTGAAGTTTGGCATTATTACTGGGCAGCTAAGGGGGTCCCTCTTTTTGAAGTTCTTGGGATCGGGTATAACATGCCCCTTTGTTTGGAAAAATGCTGAAGGAAGTGGGAGGGAAGTGGGCTACCTTCCTCTGGAGGCCTGTGATCAAACCCTTCGGTTTGAGGTCAGAAATGGAACCTTTTACCCTTTAAATACCCCTGAGAATGCCCAAAAACCCCATTGTCTCCTGCACATGGCCATGACTGTGAGACCAACAGGCATTTGTTATCAAGGGCAGTGGTTTCCCTCATTCCTCCCATTAGGCCCCATAAATAAGACACATATGTATTATATGGATTCTTTTCTTTCTATGTGTTATCTGGATAATGATATAATGTGCCAAATGCCTGTGTAATGCTATGATCAAAAGCTCTGCTGTCCATAAGAAAACCCAGTATCTGTCCCTCCAGCTTGATCACAAATTGCGTAACGGGCCTGACAATTTTTGAATTTGTCAGGCCCGAAGGGGGGACTGTGAAAGTTACTAATGACCCCCCTTAATTCCAGCAGTCCTTATGTCAGCCAGCAGCCATTAGGGGGAAGCAGACACCTTAAGGACACAGTAGCCTGAACTTTTCAACTGTTTTCCCTTCAAGGCCTTAAGGTAGTTGGAGCTGGTCCCAAGCTGGCTTTCACTGACCAGATAGCAAAAGCACGGGTCTGACCACCACCAATCA
>NW_020712935.1:0-6070 GCF_002925995.2 Terrapene triunguis | reverse complement strand
CAGGAGAAAGGACAAAAGAAGTAAGAGATGAAGAGAAAGGAAGGAGGAATGGAGGAAAAGGTCAAACGAAAAGGACAAACCCTAATGTCCCCAGTGATTCTACAGACCAAAATCCCAGGTGGGCTATAAAATTCTGCCACCTTGAACTAGCGTTTTCCATGCCTAGAATTCAGCTGACACCAGGTGGATCAGACTGAACAGGTTACAAACCTCTCCGAGGTTCTTACCTTCTCAACAGGGACGTCTGTTTTCTAGTAAAATCAGTAAAAGGAAAGGAGAAAACTCGAAAGAGGTTCCTCCACGCACTCACCTACGTGAACCCTTATACTCTCTCAAAGAGAGACCTCGAGAAGGAGAATTGCTGAAGCTAAGCCACAGGGGTCTCTGAGGTTTTCCTGGCCCTGCGCCCCTATCCTGCCTGGTTCATGTCAGCATCTCTCTGTGAGGATACCACCTCCCTAACACCTTTGACCAATAGGCTGAGGTCCTGCAAAAGGCCTTTCTGATGTCACTGCCACACCCACCCATCCCCTGAAGTGCTAATGTCCTGCTGCTGGCCTGACACTTTGAAGGTTTGAGCTACTCTCTCTGGATCACCCCACTCAATGCCTGTTCATTCTAGGAAGCAAGCCGGCTAGACAATACAACATCAGAGGCTACTCCCCATGCTACACTCAGGCCTGGTCTACACTACGAGTTTAGGTCGACTTTAGTCGCGTTAAATCGAATTTAGCCTGGACACGTTCACACGACGAAGCCCTTTCTTTCGACTTAAAGGGCCCTTTAAACCGGTTTCTTAACACCACCTCTGACGAGGGGATTAGCGATAAAATCGGCCTTATGGGGTCGGAATTGGGTTAGTGTGGACGGAAATCGACGTTATTGGCCTCCGGGAGCTATCCCACAGTGCTTCATTGTGACCGCTCTGGACAGCACTCTCAACTCAGATGCACTGGCCAGG
The DNA here is from genome assembly GCF_002925995.2 of Terrapene triunguis. NCBI lineage: Eukaryota > Metazoa > Chordata > Testudines > Emydidae > Terrapene > Terrapene triunguis. The sequence goes on along the minus strand of NW_020712935.1, from coordinate 5,109 downwards.
TAGACAGGAAAAGCCCCGCGAACGTTTGAATTTCATTTCCTGTTTGCTGAGCGTGGAGAGCACAGGTGATCACGCAGAGCTCATCAGCACAGGTAACCGTGATGGAGTCCCAGGATCACAAAAGAGCTCCAGCATGGACAGAACGGGAGGTTCGGGATCTGCTCGCCATATGGGGAGATGAATCAGTGCTGGCCGAACTCCGAAGCAGTAAATGAAATGGCAAAATATTAGAAAAGGTCTCCAAGGCCATGAAGGACAGAGGCCATAACAGGGACGCACAGCAGTGCCGCGTGAAAATTAAGGAGCTAAGGCAAGCCTACCACAAAGCCAGAGAGGCAAACGGAAGGTCCGGGGCTGAGCCGCAAACATGCCGCTTCTACGCGGAGCTGCATGCCATTCTAGGGGGTGCAGCCACCACTACCCCAACCGTGTGCTATGAGTCCCTCAATGGAGAAACACACAGGGAAGCGGGTTCGGGGGACGAGGAAGATGAGGATGGAGATAACGTAGATAGCTCACAGCAGCAAGGAAGCGGAGAAACCGGTTTCCCCAACAGCCAGGATATGTTTGTCACCCTGGACCTGGAACCAGTAACCCCCGAACTCACCCAAGACCCTGTGGGCACACAGGGGACCTCTGGTGAGTGTACCTTTGTAAATATTACACATGTTTTAAAAGCAAACGTGTTTAATGATTAATGATTAATTTGCCCTGGCAATCGCGGCCAGTACAGCTACTGGAGAAGTCTGTTAACGTGTATGGGGATGGAGCAGAAATCCTCCAGGGACATCTCCAGAAAACTCTCCTGGATGTACTCCCAAAGCCTTTGCAAAAGGTTTCTGGGGAGGGCTGCCTTATCCCGTCCGCCATGGTAGGACACTTTACCACGCCAGGCCAGTAGCACGTAGTCTGGAATCATTGCATAACAAAGCATGGCAGCGTATGGTCCCGGTGTTTGCTGGCATACAGACAACATCCATTCCTTATCGCTCTTTGTTATCCTCAGGAGAGTGATATCATTCACGGTCACCTGGTTGAAATGGGGCAATTTTATTAAGGGGACATTCAGAGGTGCCCCTTCCTGCTCTGCTGAACAGAAATATTCCCCACTGTTAGCCACGCGGTGCGGGGGAGGGGTGAAGTGATCATTCCAGAGAATTGGGTGTGGGGGGGAGGGGAATTAGTTGGGTTTGTGCTGCATGTTAACCCTGAAACCGCAGCCCCTCCTTTTACATTGCAAACCCATTTTAAATGGCCAACCAAACGGGTGCTTGGTATGGGAAATGAGGGCAGTACTGTTTGAAACCATCCCCACATGTTAAGAAGGTTAAAAAAGCCCAAAGACTGTATGTCTTACCATGGCTGCCTGCAAGCTGAAATCTGTGTCCTGGCACTGCGTGAGTGATCTCTCACACCAAACCAGGAGACTCTCAATATAAGAGGAAAAATGCGACCTTGTAACGAAAGCACGTGCTGTTTTATGTGAACAGCAAAATTTAACGTGAAAGAGTGTACCCATTGTTCTCTAAAATGTATCTTTTTTAACCACCTCTCCCCTTCTCCTCCACCAGCTGCAAATGTGTCTCCTTCACAGAGGCTACTGAAGATTCGAAACCGAAAGCGAAGGACACGTGATGAAATGTTCACAGAATTACAGACTGCCTCCCACGCTGACAGAGCCCATCAGAATGCGTGGAGGCAGTCAATGGCTGATTTTAGAAAAGCCCAATATGACCGAGAGGAGAGGTGGCGGGCTGAATCGCGGGCAGAAGAGCAGAAGTGGCGTGCTGAATCGCGGGCTGAAGATGAGAGGTGGCGTTAGCTTGCACACAGAAGGCTAGAGTCGATGCTCCGGCTGCTGGAGCATTAAACTGATATGCTGCAGCGTATGGTTGAGCTGCAGGAAAGCCAGCAGGAGCAGAGACCGCCGCTACAGCCCCTGTGTAACCAACAGCCGTCCTCCCCAAGTCCCATTGCCTCCTCACCCAGACGCCCAAGAACACGGTGGGGGGGCCTTCGGCCACCCACTCACTCCACCCTAGATGATTTCCATAGCAATAAGTTTTAAAGTTTTAAATTGCAGTGTGTCCTTTTCCTTCCCTCCTCCCCCACCCATCCCGGGCTACCTTTCCAATTATCCCCCTAGTTGTGTGATGAATTAATAAAGAATGCATGAATGTGAAGTAACAATGACTTTATTGCCTCTGCAACTGGTGCTTGAAGGGGGGAGGGTGGGGTGGTTGGTTTACAGGGAAGTAGAGTGAACCGGGTGGGGGGGGCGGAGGGTTCATCAAGGAGAAACAAACAGAAGTTTCACTCCGTAGCCTGGCCAGTCACAAAACTGGTTTTCAAAGCTTCTCTGATGCGCACAGCGCCATGCTGTGCTGCTCTAACCGCCCTGGTGTCTGGCTGCGCGTAATCAGCGGCCAGGCGATTTGCCTCTACCTCCCACCCCGCCATAAATGTCTCCCCCTTACTCTCACAGATATTGTGGAGCGCACAGCAAGCAGCAATAACAATGGGGATATTCTTTTCGCTAAGGTCTGAGCGAGTCAGTATGCTGCGCCAGCGCGCTTTTGAACGCCCAAATGCACATTCCACCACCATTCGGCACTTGCTCAGCCTGTAGTTGAACAGGTCCTGACTCCTGTCCAGGCTGCCTGTGTACGGCTTCATGAGCCATGGCATTAAGGGGTAGGCTGGGTCCCCAAGGATCACGATAGGCATTTCAACATCCCCAATGGTTATTTTCTGGTCCGGGAAGAAAGTCCCTTCCTCCAGCTTTCTAAACAGAGCAGACTGCCTGAAGATGCGAGCATCATGTACCCTTCCCGGCCAGCCCACGTTGATGTCGGTGAAACGTCTCTTGTGATCCACCAGGGCTTGCAGCAGCATTGAAAATACCCCTTGCGGTTTATGTACTCGGTGGCTTGGTGATCCGGTGCCAAGATAGGGATATGGGTTCCATCTATCGCCCCACCACAGTTTGGGAATCCCATTGCAGCAAAGCCATCCACTATGGCCTGCACGTTTCCCAGAGTCACTCCTCTTGATATCACCAGGTCTCTCATTGCCCTGGCAACTTGGATCACAGCAGCCCCCACAGTAGATTTGCCCACTCCAAATTGATTCCCGACTGACCGGTAGCTGTCTGGCGTTGCAAGCTTCCACAGAGCTATCGCCACTCGCTTCTCCACTGTGAGGGCTGCTCTCATCCTGGTATTCTGGAGCTTCAGGGCAGGGGAAAGCAAGTCACAAAGTTCCATGAAAGTGCCCTTACGCATGCGAAAGTTTCGCAGCCACTGGGAATCGTCCCACACCTGCAGCACGATGCGGTCCCACCAGTCTGTGCTTGTTTCCCGGGCCCAGAATCGGCATTCCACGGCATCAACCTGCCCCAGGAACACCATGATTTCCACATTGCTGGGGCCTCTGCCTTGTGAGAGGTCTAGGTCCATGTCCATTTCTTCATCACTCTCGTCGCCGCGCTCTAATCGCCACCTCCTCGGCTGGTTCCGGTTTTGCTTTGGCATGTCCTGGCTCTGCATATACTCCAGGACAATGCGCGTGGTGTTCATAGTGCTCATAATTGCCGCGGTGATCTGAGCGGGCTCCATGATCCCATTGCTAGCTATGGCGCCTGGTATGAAAAAAGGCGTGAAACTAGTATCTGACGGACTAAGGGAGGGAGGAGGGAGGGAGGGGCGAGTGACGACATGGCATACAGGTACAGGGAATTAAAATCAAGAAAGGTGGCTGTGCATCAGGGAGAAACACAAACAACTGTCACACAGAATGGCCCCCCCCAAAGACTGAACTCAAAAGCCTGGGTTTAGCAGGAGGGAGGGGGGAAGCAAATGAATACAGAATAAATCTATTTTTTACATCTTAAGACGACGGTGCAGCATGACTGATAGCCCTCGGCATTTTCTGGGTGCTTGGCAGCAAATACTGGGTGCTTGGCAGTTAGCCTTCAGGTCTACTGCACAATCTGATACCCACTGCAGTATGACAACGATGGATACCAGTCGTAATATACTATCTACTGCCCAAAAGGCAAGGGGTTGCTGCTGTGTAGCAATGTTGCCCCATACTTCGCATACTACGACTGATAACCATCATCATCAAGGCAAGGGGTTGCAGCTGTGTAGCAATCTAGACCCACGTCTGCCAGCCCCATGTCTGCCAGCACCCAGATCGCCCTCGGCCTCTTCTGGGTGCTTAGCAGAAAACTGGGTGCTTGGCAGAAAATAGTATACTACGACTGATAACCATCATTGTCTGCCCAGGTGCCCATGATCGACAGCCACTGCTGTCCGACGAGGACGGTTACCAGTCGTAATAAACCAGCTACTGCCAAAAGGCAAGGGCTGGTGCAATGCAGCCCTACGGCTGCCAGCCCCACGGCTGCCGGCACCCAGATCGCCAATGAAGGCTACCAGTCATGCTGCACCGTCTACCGCCAAAAGGCAGTTAGCTGCTGCTGCTGTGTAGCAATGCAGTCCCACATCTGCCGGCTCCTAGATGACATATGGTGACGGTGAGCTGAGCTGAGCGGGCTCCATGCTTGCCGTGGTATGTTGTCTGCACAGGTAACCCAGGTAAAAAGGCGCGAATCTATTGTCTGCCGTTGCTGTGACGGAGGGGGAGGGGCCTGATGACAGGTAGCCAGAACCCCCCGCGGCACTGTTTTGCATCATCCGGGCATTGGGGTCTCAACTCAGAATTCCAATGGGCGGCGGAGACTGCGGGAACTGTGGGATAGCTACCCATAGTGCAATGCGCCGGAAGTCGACGCTAGCCTCGGTACTGTGGACGCGGTCCGCCGAACTAATGCACTTAGAGCATTTTATGTGGGGACACACACAATCGGCTGTATACAACCGATTTCTATAAAACCGGCTTCTATAAATTCGACTTAATTTCGTAGTGTAGACATACCCTCAGTGTTTCCAAAATTAGTAGACTTTATGGCCAGAAGAGACCTTTAGAGCATCTAATCTAACCCCCTGCATATCATAGGCTTCCTGTATAGTACAATAGTTACTTTTTGGGCACACATATTCCAGAAAGGCATCTAGTCTTCATTCAATGACATCAAGAGATGGA
>NW_020712934.1:0-4793 GCF_002925995.2 Terrapene triunguis | reverse complement strand
CTAGCAGGGGGGGCAGGAGGGATTCTGGCAGCAGTGAAGTGGGTTGCGGGGAGGTTGAGATCTTGCCCCAAGTCATCCCAGGCACTAATGCTAAGCCACAGGATGGCAGCATCTAGTGTCAGTGGAGTCCAAGCACTATTTCAACCCCACAGTTTTGGATGAACTTCCCACAAGGGGAGGTGAAGAGCACGCACGCACGCACGCACGCGCACACACACACACACACACACACACTCTCTCTCTCTCTCTCCCTCCCTCCCTCCCTCCCGGTGGTGGTGGTGGTGGTGGTGGTGGGAGGGGAACAGGAGAAAGGACAAAAGAAGTAAGAGATGAAGAGAAAGGAAGAAGGGATGGAGGAAAAGGTAAAATGAAAAGGACAAACCCTAATGTCCCCAGTGATTCCACGGGACAAAATCCCAGGTGGGCTATAAAATTCTGCCACCTTGAACTAGTGTTTTCCATGCCTAGAATTCAGCTGGCACCAGGTGGATCAGACTGAACAGGTTACAAACCTCTCCGAGGCTCTTACCTTCTCAACAGGGACGTCTGTTTTCTAGTAAAATCAGTAAAAGGAAAGGAGAAAACTCGAAAGAGGTTCCTCCACGCACTCACCTACGTGAACCCTAATACTCTCTCAAAGAGAGACCTTGAGAAGGAGAATCATAGAATCATAGAATATCAGGGTTGGAAGGGACCTCAGGAGGTCATCTAGTCCAAGCCCGTGCTCAAAGCAGGACCAATTCCCAACTAAATCATCCCAGCCAGGGCTTTGTCAAGCCGGGCCTTAAAAACCTCCAAGGAAGGAGACTCCACCACCTCCCTAGGTAACGCATTCCAGTGCTTCACCACCCTCCTAGTGAAATAGTGTTTCCTAATATCCAACCCCCACTGCAACTTGAGACCATTGCTCCTTGTTCTGTCATCTGCCACCATTGAAAACAGCCGAGTTCCATCCTCTTTGGAACCCCCCTTCAGGTAGTTGTAGGCTGCTATCAAATCCCCCCTCATTCTTCTCTTCTGGAGACTAAACAATCCCAGTTCCCTCAGCCTCTCCTCATAAGTCATGCACTCCAGACCCCTAATCATTTTTGTTGCCCTCCGCTGGACTCTTTCCAATTTTTCCACATCCTTCTTGTAGTGTGGGGCCCAAAACTGGACACTGTACTCAAGATGAGGCCTCACCAATGTCGAATAAAGGGGAACGATCACGTCCCTCGATCTGCTGGCAATGCCCCTACTTATACAGCCCAAAATGCCGTTAGCCTTCTTGGCAACAAGAGCACACTGTTGACTCATATCCAGCTTCTCGTCCACTGTGACCCCTAGGTCCTTTTCTGCAGAACTGCTACCTAGCCATTCGGTCCCTAGTCTGTAGCTGTGCATGGGATTCTTCCGTCCTAAGTGCAGGACTCTGCACTTGTGCTTGTTGAACCTCATCAGGTTTCTTTTGGCCCAATCCTCTAATTTGTCTAGGTCCCTCTGTATCTGATCCCTACCCTCTAGTGTATCTACCACGCCTCCTAGTTTAGTGTCATCGGCAAACTTGCTGAGAGTGCAGTCCACTCCATCCTCCAGATCATTAATAAAGATATTAAACAAAACCGGCCCCAGGACCGACCCTTGGGGCACTCCGCTTGAAACTGGCTGCCAACTAGACATGGAGCCATTGATCACTACCCGTTGAGCCCGACGATCTAGCCAGCTTTCTATCCACCTTACAGTCCATTCATCCAACCCATACTTCTTTAACTTGGCAGCAAGAATACTGTGGGAGACCATATCAAAAGCTTTGCTAAAGTCAAGGAATAACACATCCACTGGTTTCCCCTCATCCACAGAGCCAGTTATCTCATCATAGAAGGCAATTAGGTTAGTCAGGCACAACGTCCCCTGGGTGAATCCATGCTGACTGTTCCTGATCACTTTTCTCTCCTCTAAGTGTTTCATAATTGATTCCTTGAGGACCTGCTCCATTATTTTTCCAGGGACTGAGGTGAGGCTGACTGGCCTGTAGTTCCCCGGATCCTCCTTCTTCCCTTTTTTAAAGATGGGCACTACATTAGCCTTTTTCCAGCCATCCGAGACCTCCCCCGATAGCCATGAGTTTTCAAAAATAATGGCTAATGGCTCTGCAATCTCATCCGCCAACTCCTTTAGCACCCTCGGATGCAGCGCATCCGGCCCCATGGACTTGTGCATGTCCAGTTTTTCTAAAAAGTCCCGAACCACTTCTTTCTCCACAGAGGGCTGGTCACCTTCTCCCCATACTGTGCTGCCCAGTGCAGCAGTCTGGGAGCTGACCTTGTTTGTGAAGACAGAGGCAAAAAAATCATTGAGTACATTAGCTTTTTCCACATCCTCAGTCACTAGGTTGCCTCCCTCATTCAGTAAGGGTCCCACACTTTCCTTGACTTTCTTCTTGTTGCTAACATACCTGAAGAAACCCTTCTTGTTACTCTTAACATCTCTTGCTAGCTGCAACTCCAAGTGTGATTTGGCCTTCCTGATTTCACTCCTGCATGCCTGAGCAATATTTTTATACTCCTCCCTGGTCATTTGTCCAATCTTCCACTTCTTGTAAGCTTCTTTTTTGCGTTTAAGATCAGCAAGGATTTCACTGTTTAGCCAAGCTGGTCGCCTGCCATATTTACTATTCTTTCTACACATCGGGATGGTTTGTTTCTGCAACTGCAATAAGGATTCTTTAAAATACAGCCAGCTCTCCTGGACCCCTTTGCCCTTCATGTTATTCTCCCAGGGGATCCTGCCCATCTGTTCCCTGAGGGAGTCAAAGTCTGCTTTTCTGAAGTCCAGGGTCCGTATTCTGCTGCTCTCCTTTCTTCCTTGTGTCAGGATCCTGAACTCGACCATCTCATGGTCACTGCCTCCCAGGTTCCCATCCACTTTTGCTTCCCCTACCAATTCTTCCCTGTTTGTGAGCAGCAGGTCAAGAAAAGCTCTGCCCCTAGTTGGTTCCTCCAGCACTTGCACCAGGAAATTGTCCCCTACACTTTCCAAAAACTTCCTGGATTGTCTGTGCACCGCTGTATTGCTCTCCCAGCAGATATCAGGGTGATTAAAGTCGCCCATGAGAACCAGGGCCTGCGATCTAGCAACTTCTGCTAGTTGCCAGAAGAAAGCCTCGTCCACCTCATCCCCCTGGTCTGGTGGTCTATAGCAGACTCCAACCACGACATCACCCTTGTTGCTCACACTTCTCAACTTTATCCAGAGACACTCAGGTTTTTCTACAGTTTCATACCGGAGCTCTGAGCAGTCATACTCCTCTCTTACATACAACGCAACTCCCCCACCTTTTCTGCCCTGCCTGTCCTTCCTGAACAGTTTATATCCATCCACGATAGTACTCCAGTCATGTGAGTTATCCCACCAAGTCTCCGTTATTCCAATCGCACCATACTTCCCTGACTGTGCCAGGACTTCCAGTTCTCCCTGCTTGTTTCCCAGGCTTCTTGTATTTGTGTATAGGCACTTAAGATAACTCATCGATCATCCCTCTTTCTCAGTATGAGACAGGAGTCCTCCCCTCTTGCGCTCTCCTGCTTGTGCTTCCTCCCAGGATCCCATTTCCCCACTTACCTCAGGGCTTTGGTCTCCTTCCCCCGGTGAACCTAGTTTAAAGCCCTCCTCACTAGGTTAGCCAGCCTGCTGGCGAAGATGCTCTTCCCTCTCTTCGTTAGGTGGAGCCCGTCCCTGCCCAGCACTCCTCCTTCTTGGAACACCATCCCATGGTCGAAGAATCCAAAGCCTTCTCTCCGACACCACCTGCGTAGCCATTCGTTGACTTCCAGAATTGCTGAAGCTAAGCCACAGGGGTCTACGAGATTTTCCTGGCTCTGCGCACCTATCCTGCCTGGCTTATGTCAGCATCTCTCTGTGAGGTCACCACCTCCCCACCACCTTTGACCAATAGGCTGAGGTCCTGCAAAAGGCCTTTGTGATGTCACTGCCACACCCACCCATCCCCTGAAGTGCTAATGTCCTGCTGCTGGCCTGACACTTTCAAGGTTTGAGCTACTCTCTCCGGATCACCCCACTCAATGCCTGTTCATTCTAGGAAGCAAGCCGGCTAGACAGCACAACATCAGAGGCTGCTCCCAATGCTACACTCAGTGTTTCCAAAATTAGTAGACTTTATGGCCAGAAGAGACCTTTAGAGCATCTAATCTAACCCCCTGCATATCATAGGCTTCCTGTATAGTACAATAGTCACTTTTTGGGCACACACATTCCAGAAAGGCATCTAGTCTTCATTCAATGACATCAAGAGATGGAGAATCCACCACTTTCCCTTTTAGTGAGTGCCAGGGGGCTCCATTTTCCCTTCCACTAGCTCCCCATTTACAGTGAGCCGGAGCAGTACCTGCAGCAGGGAGCGGGAGTTGCTGATGGCCTCAGAGGCACAGCCCCTGCAGTGTCTCAGGCACCTGGCGCAAGTGCCGGATGATGCGGAGCTGGTGCATCACTTTGGCCGTGACGTCCTCCTGCTGCAAGGGAACGAGAACCTGTCAGGGACTCAAACGCCCCGAGGAATCAGGGGGAATTAAGGGCACCTGGAACCAGCAGTATTTCCACCCAGCACCTGCCCACCACTGAGGGATGAATTCACCTCCTGAACCCCAGAATGGAGTCTTCTTGTCCTTTCTAGTAACCTCCAGTGCCAACCCCCCTCCTTGTAGAGTGAGCTCCTGCTACCTCCCCCTCAGTGCCCTTGACAGCTGTTCCACCTCCAAACCACAGCTCAACTTCTCAGAACCCTCTTCTCCACCCCC
>NW_020712933.1:0-6933 GCF_002925995.2 Terrapene triunguis | reverse complement strand
GGCGCTCAGGGCGGGGGCAGCACGCGAAGAGCTCCTGGGTTCCCCTCTAGGAGTCGCAGGGACGTGCTGGCCACTGCCGGGAGCGGCGCAGAGCCAGGGCAGGCGTGCCTTAGCCCTGCTGCGTCGCCGGACTTTTATCGCCTAAAATCTCCTGGTTTGGCAGCAGTAGCCTCCGGGAGATAGCGCCTGATTCCAGGACTCTCCGGGTGCAACAGGGAGGGTTGGCAACTTGGCAACCCTACTCACAGGTCCTCCCCCCGGCTATCTGCACAAAAGGCGTCTTGGGCCTGGCGCACCTCCATCCCAATCACTCAGTCGTGCCGCCAAGAGCTCCGCTCAGCATGGTGGGAGTGTGTAAAGTCCCAGTGGGAATCAGAGGCGAGGCGCTAGTATTCCCAAGAGCCAGGCTGAGCGTTCCCCAAAGGACCGGCTGCCTTGCGATACAGACGGCCCCGTGCGAGTCTGTCTCTAGAGAGCTGTTGTTACTAGAACATTTTCCAGCCACTTGAATCCCCTCTCCCAGCTGGGGGCCTTTGCCAATGGCTCTTTTATATTTGAAACGGCTGGATCAGAGTGTCGGGACACTCTCCTAGCAATGGGGAGGCTGGAAGAGGCCCAGGCCTAGGGCAGTGGTGGGGTGTATATTGAGCAGCTGCTCTTGTGCTTCCTTGATCGAGAGAAGGAGAGCCAAGTTCTGGTCTCATTTTTACACGCCCCGGTTTGGTGAGAGGAGATTCTAGCCTGCTGTGTAATCTTGGATTTAGCCTCAGCTTCAACATAAACCTGGAGCACCTCAGGGGATTGACACCACTCTCACTGAGCTCAGAATTGTGTCTTGACTTCTCAGGGTCCATAGTTATAAGGTGGGGCAAGAACCCAGCTCCAAGTTCCTCAGGGGTCGCTAACGCATTTGATTAATATGACTGTGATCCACTTTGGCTGACTGCAGACATTGAACCTGGTAGCTCCAAAGCTGAAGCCTGAGCTGAAGACAGCCTTTCAGCCAGCTTGCCATCTGTTACAGCTGGGCTACAAAAGGGGAGCTGCAACATACACACCGCACCAGGTGACATGGGTCTTAGTAACTGAGCCCTACACAAGGCAGTGTGTGCAATAACCCCAAGCCTCCAGAGGCGGATTAAGATTTACTGGGGCCCTGGGGTTATTACACACAAGAATATTTGTCCCCCCCACCACAGGGCCCCGGCCCCTGCTCCTCCCCTTCCCCCAAGGCCATGCCCCCAGAAGCCAGGCCATGGTAACAGCTGCCCAGGGAGCCCGGGCGGCTGTGGGGAGCCCTGGACCCTCCACCTGCCCTGGGTGGCACAGCCTGGGGGGCAGGGACATGGGCCAGGGCTGCTCCTGGGCCCCCTGGCTCCCCAGCCCAGGGCAGGTGGAGGGCCCGGAGCTCCCCACAGCTTCCCAGGCTCCCTAGGCTGTGGTCCCCAAACTGTGGGGCACACCGCTGTAGGGGGGCATGGAGGAATGCTCGAGGGGACGCAGCAGGGCCCGGGTCAGCCCCCATGGACGGTGGGCAGGGAGCACTCCAGCCCTACTTCCAGCCCCAGCCATGGCTCTGCTCCCGACCACGGCTCCGCTCCTGGCCACAGCCCCAGCCTCACCTCCAGCCCCACTCCCGACCATGGCCCCTGGCCCTGGCTCCCACTCCCTTCTCTGGCCCCGGCTCCCAGGGGGGCGCGGACTGGGTCACGGGGGGACGCGTCCATTTTTGGCCCCAGATAGCCTGACTTTTTTGGCAAAACTGGGTATTTGTCCTGTTTGCTCTTTCCAACTGATCACCACTTGGCAAGAGTAAATGGGACAAATGCCCAGTTTTGCCAAAAGGGGCTTGGGAGGGTGAGTGGCGGGGCTTGGGGCAGCTCCATGCAGGGGGGCTGGGGGGAAAAGGGAGATGGGCTCGGGCCGACTCTCCACTAGGCTCGGGTGAGCGGCTCGCCTACCCCTGCACAGGAGAGGGCAGAGGGAATACACTCTAGTCCATAGCTCCATCTTCTGGCCTGGCCAGGGGGTGGGGCCTCAGGAAGAAGAGGAGCAGGGCCGAGAGGCGGGGGAGGGAGAGGAGGAGCAGAGGGTGGGCCCGAGTGCTGGTGTTGCTGCGGGGGCTCCCAAATTGGCTGGGGACCCTGGGCATGGGCCCTGTCAGCCCCTATGGTAATCTGCCACTGCAGGGCTCAGGACCGGAGCCGATGGGGCACACACCCCTTCTGCATCTGGTTCTTTTCGATGGCTGGCATCCTGGTGCCCATTTGCCTTCCCAGCAGGGCCCTGCTCTCTGAGACGTCCACAGCTCAGCACCTACCTCTCATGATCTCGCTTCTGCACCTGAAAGGGCTAGGGCTCCAGGCCTGCTGATTTCAATGGGAATCAGAGGGGATCTGCACCTATCATCTGGAGTACTGTGTCCAGTTTTGGGCCCCACACTACAAGAAGGATGTGGAAAAATTGGAAAGAGTCCAGCGGAGGGCAACAAAAATGATTAGGGGGCTGGAGCACATGACTTATGAGGAGAGGCTGAGAGAACTGGGATTGTTTAGTCTCCAGAAGAGAAGAGTGAGGGGGGATTTGATAGCTGCTTTCAACTACCTGAGGGGGGGTTCCAAAGAGGATGGAGCTCGGCTGTTCTCAGTGGTAGCAGATGACAGAACAAGGAGCAATGGTCTCAAGTTGCAGTGGGGGAGGTCTAGGTTGGATATTAGGAAACACTATTTCACTAGGAGGGTGGTGAAGCACTGGAATGCGTTACCTAGGGAGATGGTGGAATCTCCTTCCTTGGAGGTTTTTAAGGCCCGGCTTGACAAAGCCCTGGCTGGGATGATTTAGTTGGGGATTGGCCCTGCTTTGGGCAGGGGGTTGGACTAGATCACCTCCTGAGGTCCCTTCCAACCCTGATATTCTATGATCAGCACTGGCCCGGGGATTTGATGCAGTTGTTTTGGAATCCAAGTGAGATGGGGGTGTGGCTGGGGGAAGGGTGGGACACACACACACACACATGCGCACGCTTGTCCTCGCCTTTGGAACCTGCAAGTGGCGAAATATAGGCCAGGGAGGAGTGGAGGCACGTGTAATACATGGCAGGAGTGTAGGCAAGGTGGCTGCCTTTCCGAATAACAAGAAAAGAATTAAAGCCCAGATCCAGCTCTCCCCCTCAGATCCAATCTAGGCGGACGTGCATCAGGGCAGCTAGAGAGGCACCTGAAGAGTAACCAGGACACTGAGAGAGACATAGGGGCCCTCAGTCCACAGCTGAGCTTGCTGCTTGCTTATTGCACATGTTGGCCCCTTACTAAAACTCAGTGGGGGTGTTTTGGTTGGCAGCTCCCAGTACCAAAAGAAAGGGGAAGGGTCAATGGGAAACCAGATCCTGAGACTGACAGTCCCCAGGACCAATGGGGAGAGGTCAATGTTCCAGGTCAGCCTGATTGACAGGGTGGGCAGGCTAATCAGGGAGTCAGGAGGTGGTCCCATCCTCCATGTGCCCTAGAATTGCCAGGGTCAGAGAGCAGAGCCAGAGAAACAGCCCAGTGAGCAGAGCTGCAGCAACCAGAGCCAGGGGGGCCAGAGCAGCAGCCCAGGGGGCTGGAGGCAGAGCAGCAGCCGTGCTGAGGCAGTGGTGGAGCTGGGGCTGGAGCAGTCTGGAGCCGGGTGCGGTGAGCAGCTGGGGAGAGTGAGGGGGACCCTGGGCAGAGGGCCCAGCGCAGGGAGATGCCCCCAGCCAAGAGGCCCTGCAGGCCAGACTTGGAGGGGGATCATAACCCTGATGGGGCAGGGGCAATGCTGAGAAGAAGGGTCCTGCCACCTAGAGCCTGAGGGCGTGTGGCCACTGCCAGAGCAAGTGTCTGACCCACAGCATCCTATCTCGTAGAACTGGAAGGGACCCCGAGAGGTCAGAGTCCAGCCCCAACCCTGCTGTGGTCACCCAGGACAGGGGCTAGGGTGTCCCCACTCCGGGGTACTCTCTCTGCACTGGGCACCTCCCTGACCCACTGATCATTTCATACAATTTAAAGCAAATACAAGTTGTTTAATTAACAATTAATTAAAAAAGAATAAGGAAAAATGGGAAAGGTTAAAGGAAACACATCACCCCGCTCTGTGGCCGGGAACATCACAAACAGTGTCTCTGGAACGTCAGGGCAGGTCACAGTCTTGTAGGTCCCAGGCTCCTTCTCAGGCCCTGTCTGTGCTGCAGAGACGCTGCGGGTTGGACACTTGCTCTGGCGGTGGCCACACGTTCTCAGGCTCTAGGTGGCAGGACCCTTCTTCCCAGCGTCGCCCCTGCCCGGTCAGGGTTACGATCCCCCTCCAAGTCTGGCCTGCAGAGCCTCTTGGCTGGTGGCGTCTCCCTGTGCTGGGCGCACTGCCCAGGGTCCCCCTCACTCTTCCCAGCTGCTCACCGCACCCAGCTCCGGACTGCTCCAGCCCCAGCTCTAGCTCCGGCTCCAGCTCCACTCGGCCTCAGCCCGGCTGCTGCTGCTGCTCTGCCTCCAGCTCCCTGGGCTGCTTCTCTGGCCCCTCTGGCTCTGGTTGCTGCAGCTCTGCCCCCAGGACAGGTCGGCTCTGCAGGCTGCTTCTGTGACTCTGCTCCCAGCTCTGACCTGCTCCCTGGCTGCTTGTCTGGCCCCTGTGGCTCTGGTTGCTGCAGCTCTGCTCCCAGGGCAGGTCTGCTCTCTCTGGGCTGGGCTCTGGCTTTGGGGCTGCAGCTCTGCTCCCAGCAGCTTAGCTTGGGCCCCTGCTCTCTCCTTAGCTCAGCCCCACTCTGTCAGACTCAGGCATTTCCAGCTCACACACGGAGGACGGGACCCCCCTGGCCTCCTGACTCCCCGATTAGCCTGCCCGCCCTGTCAATCAGGCTGATCTGGAGCATTGGCCTCTCCCCATTGTTCCTGGGGACTGTCAGTCTCAGGCTCCTGATTTGCCATCGACCCTTCCCCTTTTAGTGCTGGGAGCTAGCCAACCAAAACACCCCCACTGAATGTTAGTAAGGGGGCAACAGTCCCCTTACATTAGTAACACACTTGCACAGTGTGTGCGATGTGCCGCTCCAGTGACTCAGTCACATTTAAGATAACAGTCTACTACCGCTTCTAGCTAACAGGGTGGTTCCTTTAGTTCAAGTGGTAGAGCGTTGTGCTAAAGGTCCCAGGTTCAGTGTATGCTGGGGGATCACTGCACTCTCCCTTTCATCCTCTCTTCCTCAGTCAGTGGGTGATGGAGTTGGAGCAGGTTTCTCTTGCCATGCTGTGGTTGCTGTGAAGGGGTGGGGGCTGCACAGCAGCAACGTGTGATACTTTGGGGAATGTGTCTGTGTGCGTTTAGGAATTCTCTCCTGTGCTATGAACAGTATTTATTATTGTAACAGGCAGCATGGGTTAGACCCGCCTTTGTGCAACAGGAACAAACAACGCGTGGGCTGAGGGACAGTCTATGCTATGGTTTAAGTCAATCTAACTTATGTCGCTCCGCGGTGTGAAGAAGACACCCCCTCGATCAATGCAAGTTAGGTCAACCTAAACGCTGTCTACACTGGTGCTATGTAGCCAGTGCAGCTGTGCCAGTGTAGCGCTGTAGTGTAGACTTGCCCTGAAACAGGTTCATCACCATTGCCTAGATTTACTCTTCTAGAACAACAGGGCTGCTACTGCTGTTAGTGCGGCTGTTCTTGGAGCTCCGGTGTCAATGCATGAGCAGAGCAAGCAGCTCGCTGATTCAGCAGACCTCGATGTTACTCACACAGAAAGACCACAGGCTGGACTGGGCATGAAGGCTCTTGGACAGGTTTCTTGTTGACAAAACCCAGTCTTGGTGCCCCATAGAAGGTGGAGCTACAGGCATAGGTGCCACCTTCTCCTGGCGCCAGTGGGTGCTTGCGCCTCCCTGCCCCGCCCCAACTCCACCCCTGCCCTGCCCCCATTCCAACCCCTTCCCCAAAGTCCCCGCCCCAACTCCGCCCCCTCCCTCCCCTATTGGATTCCTTCCCCAAATCCCCGCCCCGGCCCCGCCTCTGCCCCGCCTCCTCCCCTGAGTGTGCCACGTTCCTGCTCCTCCCCCCTCCCTCCCACAGCTTGTTACGCTACAAAACAGCTGTTTCATGGCGGCAAGAGCTGGGAGGAAAAGCGGGGATGGCGCACTTAGGGGAGGAGGTGGAGGTGAGCTGGGGTGGGGCGGGGAGCTTGGCTGCTGCTGGGTGTAGAGCACCCACCCATTTTTCCCTGTGGAGTTGGCGCCTATGGCTACAGGTTCACTAAACACATGTAGGTCCACAACAATGGTAGCAGAACACCAGGATACTGTCCCCGAAGGCAGCACAAAGATGCCCCTCCTAGGACACATTTGATACATTTTGATACAAACAAATTGCCTATTACACCCCAGCTGTCGTTAGTTAACCACTCTTGTACCTGCTAGTTCGAACAAAACATCCTTATCCATTATCCTGTCATCCCCCCATATCTTTATGAGGGGGCGGTGTATCCCTTTACCATCGCTTAGGTACGCAGTTTCGTAGTTACTTGAGAGCTCTGTGTTTTTGTACCATCCTCTCCCATCAGGAATGTGCTTACTTACAGCTGGCCTACACTACAAAGGGTATGTCTACACTATGAAATTAGGTCGATTTAATAGAAGTCGATTTTTTAGAAATTGATTTGATACAGTCGATTGTGTGTGTCCCCTCTAAGTGCATTACAGTACCGAGGCTAGCGTCAACTTTCAGAGTGTTGCACTGTGGATAACTATCCCACAGTTCCCGCAGTCTCCGCCGCCCATTGGAATTCTGGGTTGAGTTCCCAATGCCTGATGGGGCAAAAACATTGTCGCGGGTGGTTCTGGGTACATGTCATCAGGCCTCCCTCCCTCCCTCTGTGAAAGCAATGGCAAAAAATCGTTTCTCCCTTTTTTCCGGGTTATCCG
>NW_020712932.1:0-2229 GCF_002925995.2 Terrapene triunguis | reverse complement strand
GGGCTGGGCTCTGGCTTTGGGGCTGCAGCTCTGCTCCCAGGGCAGCTTAGCTTGGGCCCCTGCTCTCTCCTTAGCTCAGCCCCACTCTGTCAGACTCAGGCATTTCCAGCTCACACACGGAGGACGGGACCCCCCTGGCCTCCTGACTCCCCGATTAGCCTGCCCGCCCTGTCAATCAGGCTGATCTGGAGCATTGGCCTCTCCCCATTGTTCCTGGGGACTGTCAGTCTCAGGCTCCTGATTTGCCATCGACCCTTCCCCTTTTAGTGCTGGGAGCAGCCAACCAAAACACCCCCACTGAATGTTAGTAAGGGGGCAACAGTCCCCTTACATTAGTAACACACTTGCACAGTGTGTGCGATGTGCCGCTCCAGTGACTCAGTCACATTTAAGATAACAGTCTACTACCGCTTCTAGCTAACAGGGTGGTTCCTTTAGTTCAAGTGGTAGAGCGTTGTGCTAAAGGTCCCAGGTTCAGTGTATGCTGGGGGATCACTGCACTCTCCCTTTCATCCTCTCTTCCTCAGTCAGTGGGTGATGGAGTTGGAGCAGGTTTCTCTTTCCATGCTGTGGTTGCTGTGAAGGGGTGGGGGCTGCACAGCAGCAACGTGTGATACTTTGGGGAATGTGTCTGTGTGCGTTTAGGAATTCCCTCCTGTGCTATGAACAGTATTTATTATTGTAACAGGCAGCATGGGTTAGACCCGCCTTTGTGCAACAGGAACAAACAACGCGTGGGCTGAGGGACAGTCTATGCTATGGTTTAAGTCAATCTAACTTATGTCGCTCCGCGGTGTGAAGAAGACACCCCCCCGATCAATGCAAGTTAGGTCAACCTAAACGCTGTCTACACTGGTGCTATGTAGCCAGTGCAGCTGTGCCAGTGTAGCGCTGTAGTGTAGACTTGCCCTGAGACAGGTTCATCACCATTGCCTAGATTTACCCTTCTAGAACAACAGGGCTGCTACTGCTGTTAGTGCGGCTGTTCTTGGAGCTCCGGTGTCAATGCATGAGCAGAGCAAGCAGCTCGCTGATTCAGCAGACCTCGATGTTACTCACACAGAAAGACCACAGGCTGGACTGGGCATGAAGGCTCTTGGACAGGTTTCTTGTTGACAAAACCCAGTCTTGGTGCCCCATAGAAGGTGGAGCTACAGGCATAGGTGCCACCTTCTCCTGGCGCCAGTGGGTGCTTGCGCCTCCCTGCCCCGCCCCGACTCCACCCCTGCCCTGCCCCCATTCCAACCCCTTCCCCAAAGTCCCCGCCCCAACTCCGCCCCCTCCCTCTCCTATTGGATTCCTTCCCCAAATCCCCGCCCCGGCCCCGCCTCTGCCCCGCCTCCTCCCCTGAGTGTGCCACGTTCCTGCTCCTCCCCCCTCCCTCCCACAGCTTGTTACGCTACAAAACAGCTGTTTCATGGCGGCAAGAGCTGGGAGGAAAAGCGGGGATGGCGCACTTAGGGGAGGAGGTGGAGGTGAGCTGGGGTGGGGCGGGGAGCTTGGCTGCTGCTAGGTGTAGAGCACCCACCAATTTTTCCCTGTGGAGTTGGCGCCTATGGCTACAGGTTCACTAAACACATGTAGGTCCACAACAATGGTAGCAGAACACCAGGATACTGTCCCCGAAGGCAGCACAAAGATGCCCCTCCTAGGACACATTTGATACATTTTGATACAAACAAATTGCCTATTACACCCCAGCTGTTGTTAGTTAACCACTCTTGTACCTGCTAGTTCGAACAAAACATCCTTATCCATTATCCTGTCATCCCCCCATATCTTTATGAGGGGGCGGTGTATCCCTTTACCATCGCTTAGGTATGCAGTTTCGTAGTTACTTGAGAGCTCTGTGTTTTTGTACCATCCTCTCCCATCAGGAATGTGCTTACTTACAGCTGGCCTACACTACAAAGGGTATGTCTACACTATGAAATTAGGTCGATTTAATAGAAGTCGATTTTTTAGAAATTGATTTGATACAGTTGATTGTGTGTGTCCCCACTAAGCGCATTACAGTACCGAGGCTAGCGTCAACTTTCAGAGTGTTGCACTGTGGATAGCTATCCCACAGTTCCCGCTGCCCATTGGAATTCTGGGTTGAGTTCCCAATGCCTGATGGGGCAAAAACATTGTCGCGGGTGGTTCTGGGTACATGTCATCAGGCCTCCCTCCCTCCCTCTGGGAAAGCAATGGCAAAAAATCGTTTCTCCCTTTTTTCCGGGTTATCCG
>NW_020712931.1:0-4701 GCF_002925995.2 Terrapene triunguis | reverse complement strand
GGCGCTCAGGGCGGGGGCAGCACGCGAAGAGCTCCTGGGTTCCCCTCCAGGAGTCGCAGGGACGTGCTGGCCACTGCCGGGAGCGGCGCAGAGCCAGGTCAGGCGTGCCTTAGCCCTGCTGCGTCGCCGGACTTTTATCGCCTAAAATCTCCTGGTTTGGCAGCAGTAGCCTCCGGGAGATAGCGCCTGATTCCAGGACTCTCCGGGTGCAACAGGGAGGGTTGGCAACCCTACTCACAGGTCCTCCCGCCGGCTATCTGCACAAAAGCCGTCTTGGGCCTGGCGCACCTCCATCCCAATCACTCAGTCGTGCCGCCAAGAGCTCCGCTCAGCATGGTGGGAGTGTGTAAAGTCCCAGTGGGAATCAGAGGCGAGGCGCTAGTATTCCCAAGAGCCAGGCTGAGCGTTCCCCAAAGGACCGGCTGCCTTGCGATACAGACGGCCCCGTGCGAGTCTGTCTCTAGAGAGCTGTTGTTACTAGAACATTTTCCAGCCACATGAATCCCCTCTCCCAGCTGGGGGCCTTTGCCAATGGCTCTTTTATATTTGAAACGGCTGGATCAGAGTGTCGGGACACTCTCCTAGCAATGGGGAGGCTGGAAGAGGCCCAGGCCTAGGGCAGTGGTGGGGTGTATATTGAGCAGCTGCTCTTGTGCTTCCTTGATCGAGAGAAGGAGAGCCAAGTTCTGGTCTCATTTTTACATGCCCCGGTTTGATGAGAGGAGATTCTAGCCTGCTGTGTAATCTTGGATTTAGCCTCAGCTTCAACATAAACCTGGAGCACCTCAGGGGATTGACACCACTCTCACTGAGCTCCGAATTGTGTCTTGACTTCTCAGGGTCCATAGTTATAAGGTGGGGCAAGAACCCAGCTCCAAGTTCCTCAGGGGTCGCTAACACATTTGATTAATATGACTGTGATCCACTTTGGCTGACTGCAGACATTGAACCTGGTAGCTCCAAAGCTGAAGCCTGAGCTGAAGACAGCCTTTCAGCCAGCTTGCCATCTGTTACAGCTGGGCTACAAAAGGGGAGCTGCAACATACACCAGGTGACATGGGTCTTAGTAACTGAGCCCTACACAAGGCAGTGTGTGCAATAACCCCAGGCCTCCAGAGGCGGATTAAGATTTACTGGGGCCCTGGGGTTATTACACACAAGAATATTTGTCCCCCCCACCACAGGGCCCCGGCCCCTGCTCCTCCCCTTCCCCCAAGGCCATGCCCCCAGAAGCCAGGCAATGGTAAGAGCTGCCCAGGGAGCCCGGGCGGCTGTGGGGAGCCCTGGACCCTCCACCTGCCCTGGGTGGCACAGCCTGGGGGGCAGGGACATGGGCCAGGGCTGCTCCTGGGCCCCCTGGCTCCCCAGCCCAGGGCAGGTGGAGGGCCCGGAGCTCCCCACAGCTTCCCAGGCTCCCTAGGCTGTGGTCCCCAAACTGTGGGGCACACCGCTGTAGGGGGGCATGGAGGAATGCTCGGGGGGACGCAGCAGGGCCCGGGTCAGCCCCCATGGACGGTGGGCAGGGAGCACTCCAGCCCTACTTCCAGCCCCAGCCATGGCTCTGCTCCCGACCACGGCTCCGCTCCTGGCCACAGCCCCAGCCTCACCTCCAGCCCCACTCCCGACCATGGCCCCTGGCCCTGGCTCCCACTCCCTTCTCTGGCCCCGGCTCCCAGGGGGGCGCGGACTGGGTCACGGGGGGACGCGTCCATTTTTGGCCCCAGATAGCCTGACTTTTTTGGCAAAACTGGGTATTTGTCCTGTTTGCTCTTTCCAACTGATCACCACTTGGCAAGAGTAAATGGGACAAATGCCCAGTTTTGCCAAAAGGGGCTTGGGAGGGTGAGTGGCGGGGCTTGGGGCAGCTCCATGCAGGGGGGCTGGGGGGAAAAGGGAGATGGGCTCGGGCCGATTCTCCACTAGGCTCGGGCGAGCGGCTCGCCTACCCCTGCATAGGAGAGGGCAGAGGGAATACACTCTAGTCCATAGCTCCATCTTCTGGCCTGGCCAGGGGGTGGGGCCTCAGGAAGAAGAAGAGCAGGGCCGAGAGGCGGGGGAGGGAGAGGAGGAGCAGAGGGTGGGCCCGAGTGCTGGTGTTGCTGCGGGGGTTCCCATATTGTCTGGGGACCCTGGGCATGGGCCCTGTCAGCCCCTATTGTAATCTGCCACTGCAGGGCTCAGGACCGGAGCCGATGGGGCACACACCCCTTCTGCATCTGGTTCTTTTCGATGGCTGGCATCCTGGTGCCCATTTGCCTTCCCAGCAGGGCCCTGCTCTCTGAGACGTCCACAGCTCAGCACCTACCTCTCATGATCTTGCTTCTGCACCTGAAAGGGCTAGGGCACCAGGCCTGCTGATTTCAATGGGAATCAGAGGGGATCTGCACCTATCATCTGGAGTACTGTGTCCAGTTTGGGGCCCCACACTACAAGGAGGATGTGGAAAAATTGGAAAGAGTCCAGCGGAGGGCAACAAAAATGGTTAGGGGTCTGGAGCACATGACTTATGAGGAGAGGCTGAGGGAACTGGGATTGTTTAGTCTCCAGAAGAGAAGAATGAGGGGGGATTTGATAGCTGCTTTCAACTACCTGAGGGGGGGTTCCAAAGAGGATGGAGCTCGGCTGTTCTCAGTGGTGGCAGATGACAGAACAAGGAGTAATGGTCTCAAGTTGCAGTGGGGGAGGTTTAGGTTGGATATTAGGAAACACTATTTCACCAGGAGGGTGGTGAAGCACTGGAATGCGTTACCTAGGGAGGTGGTGGAGTCTCCTTCCTTAGAGGTTTTTAAGGCCCGGCTTGACAAAGCCCTGGCTGGGATGATTTAGTTGGGGATTGGCCCTGCTTTGGGCAGGGGGTTGGACTAGATACCTCCTGAGGTCCCTTCCAACCCTGATATTCTATGATCAGCACTGGCCCGGGGATTTGATGCAGTTGTTTTGGAATCCAAGTGAGATGGGGGTGTGGCTGGGGGAAGGGTGGGGGACACACACACACATGCGCACGCTTGTCCTCGCCTTTGGAACCTGCAAGTGGCGAAATATAGGCCAGGGAGGAGTGGAGGCACGTGAATAATACATGGCAGGAGTGTAGGCAAGGTGGCTGCCTTTCCGAATAACAAGAAAAGAATTAAAGCCCAGATCCAGCTCTCCCCCTCAGATCCAATCTAGGCGGACGTGCACCAGGGCAGCTAGAGAGGCACCTGAAGAGTAACCAGGACACTGAGAGAGACATAGGGGCCCTCAGTCCACAGCTGAGCTTGCTGCTTGCTTATTGCACATGTTGGCCCCTTACTAAAACTCAGTGGGGGTGTTTTGGTTGACAGCTCCCAGTACCAAAAGAAAGGGGAAGGGTCAATGGGAAACCAGATCCTGAGACTGACAGTCCCCAGGACCAATGGGGAGAGGTCAATGTTCCAGGTCAGCCTGATTGACAGGGTGGGCAGGCTAATCAGGGAGTCAGGAGGTGGTCCCATCCTCCATGTGCGCTAGAATTGCCAGGGTCAGAGAGCAGAGCCAGAGAAACAGCCCAGTGAGCAGAGCTGCAGCAACCAGAGCCAGGGGGGCCAGAGAAGCAGCCCAGGGGGCTGGAGGCAGAGCAGCAGCCGTGCTGAGGCAGTGGTGGAGCTGGGGCTGGAGCAGTCTGGAGCTGGGTGCGGTGAGCAGCTGGGGAGAGTGAGGGGGACCCTGGGCAGAGGGCCCAGCGCAGGGAGATGCCCCCAGCCAAGAGGCCCTGCAGGCCAGACTTGGAGGGGGATCGTAACCCTGATGGGGCAGGGGCAATGCTGAGAAGAAGGGTCCTGCCACCTAGAGCCTGAGGGCGTGTGGCCACTGCCAGAGCAAGTGTCTGACCCACAGCATCCTATCTCGTAGAACTGGAAGGGACCCCGAGAGGTCAGAGTCCAGCCCCAACCCTGCTGTGGTCACCCAGGACAGGGGCTAGGGTGTCCCCACTCCGGGGTACTCTCTCTGCACTGGGCACCTCCCTGACCCACTGATCATTTCATACAATTTAAAACAAATACAAGTTGTTTAATTAACAATTAATTAAAAAAGAATAAGGAAAAATGGGAAAGGTTAAAGGAAACACATCACCCCGCTCTGTGGCCGGGAACATCACAAACAGTGTCTCTGGAACGTCAGGGCAGGTCACAGTCTGTTCCTTGTAGGTCCCAGGCTCCTTCTCAGGCTCTGGCTGTGCTGCAGAGACGCTGCGGGTTGGACACTTGCTCTGGCGGTGGCCACATGCTCTCAGGCTCTAGGTGGCAGGACCCTTCTTCCCAGCGTCGCCCCTGCCCGGTCGGGGTTACGATCCCCCTCCAAGTCTGGCCTGCAGAGCCTCTTGGCTGGGGGCGTCTCCCTGTGCTGGGCGCACTGCCCAGGGTCCCCCTCACTCTCCCCAGCTGCTCACTGCACCCAGCTCCGGACTGCTCCAGCCCCAGCTCCAGCTCCACTCGGCCTCAGCACGGCTGCTGCTGCTGCTGCTCTGCCTCCAGCTCCCTGGGCTGCTGCTCTGGCCCCTCTGGCCCTGGTTGCTGCAGCTCTGCCCCCAGGACAGGTCGGCTCTGCAGGCTGCTTCTGTGACTCTGCTCCCAGCTCTGACCTGCTCCCTGGCTGCTTGTCTGGCCCCTGTGGCTCTGGTGGCTGCAGCTCTGCCCCCAGGGCAGCTCTGCTCTCTCTGGGCTGGGCTCTGGCTTTGGGGCT
>NW_020712930.1:0-4370 GCF_002925995.2 Terrapene triunguis | reverse complement strand
TTGCAACAATGATCTATATGGTCCCAGATTATATCAATAACGTCACACCCCCAACGCAAAATTGATGCAGGAAGGGATGACACAAACATCACTGACTGCATCTCAAGAGCTCCCCATCCTTGGGTCTGTCTCACTACAGCTAGTATTGGGTTAGAAGTTATACCAGTGTATAACAGAAATGGTTTATCAAAGTCATGTTCAATAACATGATTGAACTTCTTTACAAACTCAAGGTAAAACTTAGTTAGAACAATAGTGGATTGGATCTGCTCTTGCAGCATGGTTCCTGAATGTCCCATGTGATCTTGCCAAGAGCTAAAGAAAACAGCTACTTTATTCATACAAGCTCTGGCAAATATTTGGAACCCAATTAACATCAAGTTAATGTAGATATTAAGGTTGTTTACAGTACAGGAATCTTGGCATTTAGCCATGAAAGCAATATGGTAGTGTGCCTCGGTTTCCCTTTTTATACAGCACATTAGGTCTGGAATGTCTTTTCCCCTGTGAAAAGTTCCAATACTGTTTACAGGCATTAACTGTGAAACACCAGTATAACCAGGCCTTTTAACATAAAGTGTGTTCTCATGTATTCCTTTTACCCTGTTCAAGGGATTTTCCAAAAGATTAGGCACATTGTACATTCTTACAGTTTGTGGTAATAGCAACACATTTGTTACAAAAATTACCATTAGCACTAACAACAAATTCATTGCAAGTGTCCATCTACAATCATGTTTGTCATGGCACACCTTTGGCTCAATACCATTGGAGTTTGGGCACTTTAGGGTTAACCTGTGGCTTCCCTTTGCAAAATTCAGTTTTCTCTTTCCTCCTTGTCCTGCAGGACCAAACCCTGATTTCTCTTTCTTAACAGAATTCACTGGCCGATGGGGTGGGCTCTCTGTGCTAACAGCTATTAGCAAGTCCTTCCTCTCCCAGCCAGGCAAGTAATTTGCATTACCACAGACAGGAGCCAGTCCACCAGTTTTCATATTCGTAACTGCTATCATTTCCAAGGCTGGACTCTGTCTTAAAGAGATACCACACAAATCCAAAGAGTCTGAGGGTGAGAGTTTGCTTGCTCTCCCCTGCATCCTCAAGCATTCGGCCATAAAACTGCTCTGCTTTGAAACACCAGTAACCAAATCTGTCCTCAGACCCTGGAGCACAGACTGCTCACTTAGCGAATTAGCATGGAGACAGTCCTGTCCCAACACCATTGTCTTCCCAACAAGCTGGCCACACACAGCCACTTGGTTATAGGGCTGCTCAACTTTCTTAACAGCTCTTACTCCATCTGAGACCTTCTCAAAGCTACCCACACTGGATCTTTCAGAAGGAAAGTCAGTGGATCCATTCACAACAGAAAAATTCTGGCTGTTAGGAACTGAAACTTCCTTGATTAAATCACTCTCACACCCTTCAGTTGCAGGGAACTGCTTGCACAGATTACCATGAGGATTCCTTTCCCCAGGAGCTTTTCTAAGCAGCAAATCACCCCTCACAGAAATGTTGCCCTTACCCTCTTCACCTAGGGCTTGCTCTAAAGGAACACTTTCCTGAGCAACAACAGACTCTGTCTGGGTCTTACTTACATTTAGGATCACCTTTGGCCCATCAGGCAGATTTCTACACAATCCCCTTTCAGGCAAACCCATAGCCTCATTAGATGAAAGGTCAGAAGCATTCTCCTTTCCTTTGCCACACACAAGCTTAGGAATTTTGTCCTTTTTGCTACAAGTTGTTAAACTGTCCGTAGGTACCACAACCAAATTACCTTTCTGCTCTCCTTGTGCCCTGGCTAGGGTATCACCCTGATTAGACAGAGTTGTTACCCCCTTCTCCAACCACACATGAGCAACAGGCAAGATACCAGCACCAGAATTGTCTGGTCTCTGGGATTTTGCTAAGACACTAACTGGATGCAACCTAGTTACAGTGCCATTCTTCCCAGCAGACACAAACTTAGGACCATTCCCTTCCTGGGCTTTAGTTGAATCCAGAACCAAATCTGAGACAACTGAATTACTCTCAACCATCACATGCTGAAAGGCACCTTCTGTCTGCTCCACAGACAAAAAAGAGTTGGAGACACATTTTCCTTTACTAGACACACCGTTTGGGATTTCATTTCCCTTGTCCCAGCCCACCGGGCTGTTCACAGACAACTGCTTGGAGACTGGGGTAGCTTCCTCCATAGGCAAGTCAATACCCCTGACAGACACAGGCACATTTCCTTCACTGTCACTATGCTTCATACAGGAAGCAGGTAAGGTATAGGGACACTCATCTTCCACTCTCCTTGCCTTCCCAAACTGCTGACTAGATAAAGCCATCAGCTCACAAGACTGCCTAGGCTCATCCAAAATCTCCTTGTTCTCCTCTCCCTTCGCTTGATCTAATTCCAGATTTACTTTTGAGACATTAGATAGACATTCAGAAACTTCATTCACAGCCAAACAGCTACTTTCCAAAGACAAACTTTTGGAGAAACCCTCCATAGGCACAACCTTAGGATCAATCCTCTCCTGTGCCTGGTTTGTGTTAACTTGACTGACCATAGCTTTAATATCATTTCCAATCATAATATCCTTAGGGAGTGTGTCTTTTACTCCCACAACCATGGTGCCCTCAAATCCCTTCCATTTCAGGTGGATTTTAGCCAAAGGCACCCTGACAAAATACTCAGAAAAGGCTACAACAGTCACATCTTCACCTGGCAAATAATCTTCCTTCCTGACAAGACTTGCTTTAACCAAAGTGATATCTGCTGCGGTGTCCCTCCATGCCATGCACCTTACTCCATTCACTTCTGCACTGCTAATAAACTCTGCATTATTTCCCCCATATTTAGCTTTAATGTGAGTTTTAAGGTCAAATTCTTCAGAGACCACCGAAACAGCATTTGCACACAGGGCACCAATGCTGGGCTCTGTGTAGCTTGCCTGTGAGTTTATAACAACAGGGTTAGCATTTGCCGTGGCATTTAGGGTTGCTGGTTTTGGGCTGCCCTTCAGTGTCGGGCAGTTTGGTCTCATGTGGCCCAGCATGCCACAGTGATAGCATGTAACCTGTTCCGTCCTGGGATGTGAATTCCTACCCTCCGGGCCCCCTTGAACTCCTTTAGAAGAGTCAGGTTTACTTTTAAATCCTTCCCTCCTCTTGAACTGGGGAGAATGGTGATTAGTTTTCCCCGGGGTTTTACACCCTTCTCGAGCCCTGTTTTGGGTGTGGGCATCCGCAATCTCTGCTGCCCGTAGGACTGACTCAGGGTCCCTATCACACACAGCTGCTCTCACATTGTCAGGCACAATGTCTAAGAACTGTTCCAACATTATTAAATCCAGCAGTTTTTCAAAACTCCCATGCGCCTTGGCTCCCATAACCCACTTTTTAACAAAACCCATCAGCTTATGAGCACATTCTACAAAAGTACAATCATTATACATCCTAAACTTTCTAAACTTAACTCTGTAAGATTCAGGAGTAACCTTGAACCGCCTTAACACAGAATCTTTAAACCGCCCATAATCCAAGGCTTCTTGTTCCCCCAATTCATTAAATACCTCCCTGGCTTTTCCAGTCAGTCTGGTCAGCAGGACAGGCATTCGCTGACCCTCGGGGATCTGGTACAGATTGCAGAGGCATTCAAAGGTAGACAAAAACTCCTCTATATCCTCAGTATCGTTGTAAATGGGACACATCCTTTCCCAGTTTTTCTCATGGCGGGGGGGAAGTGGAGTACCAGGTGGGGATGACTTTCTACGCTCTTCCATTACTTGGAGCTGAAGTCTGGCCGTCTCCTGTTCCATCTTGTGAGTCTCCTGTTCCATCCTGCGAGTCTCCTGTTCAGCAGCAAGCAGCTCTAGACGCCCCTTACGAGCTCTCTCTTCTCGCTCATCAGCCTCTTTCTCTCTCTCTCTTTCTAATTCTGCTATTTTTTGCTTCTCCAGCAATCGAAGATCTGCTAGCTTCTGTTCATGCTCAAATTGCAGTTTACTTGTCACTTTTTGCATCCTAATTTTTTCTGCATCTTCTGTAGCCTCAGGTAAGGGCTGTGCTCTTGCCCCCTGATCACTGGCCATTAACAGATTTCTCAGTTCTTCCTTTGTAGCTTTCTTTCTAAAGCTTATCCTCTTTTCTGAACACAAATTTTCCAGGGCTTTTTTGCCAAGTCCCTCATATGCTCTTTGCTCAGCCATTGCAGCAGCTCTTTAACCAACCAAACTCTCAATCCCAAAATTCAAATGTGGATAGCGTGGGGTTCTGACCCAAAGCTTAATTGACCTGGTTCTGTGGATCCAAGCACGACTACGCCACTGTGACGATGCGGTTCTGGCGGAACCCAACTGAGAGTGCCAACTCAG
>NW_020712929.1:0-1082 GCF_002925995.2 Terrapene triunguis | reverse complement strand
TGTGACGATGCGGTTCTGGCGGAACCCAACTGAGAGTGCCAACTCAGGACAAATTGCTCTAACAGGGCAGTTACAGCCCAAGGCTGGGGTTTTTTCCACCTCTAAGGCAAACCAAACCAGCCAGACTAGGAGGACTTCGGTCTCACCCCACTGGCTAACCGCAAGTCTCACAAGCAATCTCCTTAGACACTCCAGTTTCCCAGTATTACCACCAGTGCCACTCGTTATGGGGACAAATGGTTATGAAAACCAATACCCCAAAGAAGAAAAAAGGTTCTCCTGATCCCAAAGGACCAAGCCCCAGACCCAGGTCAATATACAAATCAGATCTTACCCACAAATCACGCTGTTGCCAATCCTTTAGAATCTAAAATCTAAAGGTTTATTCATAAAAGGAAAAGGATAGAGATGAGAGTTAGAATTGGTTAAATGGAATCAATTACATACAGTAATGGCAAAGTTCTTGGTTCAGGCTTGCAGCAGCGATAGAATAAACTGCAGGTTCAAATCAAGTCTCTGGAATACATCCCCCGCTGGGATGGGTCCTCAGTCCTTTGTTCAAAGCTTCAGCTTGTAGCAAAATTCCTCCAGAGGTATGAAGCAGGATTGAAGACAAAATGGAGATGAGGCATCAGCCTTATATAGTCTTTTCCAGGTGTAAGAACACCCTTTTGTTCTTACTGTGGAAAATTACAGCAAAATGGAGTCTGGAGTCACATGGGCCAGTCCCTGCATACTTTGCTGAGTCTCAAGGCATATTTGCCTTTTCTCAATGAGTCCATTGTATAGCTGATGGTTCTTAATGGGCCATCAAGCAGGCTAGGCAGAGCTAACACCAGCTTGTCTGGGATGTCACCCAGCAGCATAGCATAAGTTTGCAATACAGACAGTATAGCGCCAATATTCATACCTTCAACTATAAAACTGATACACACATATAGACAGCATAATCCTAACCAGTAATTCATAACCTTGTCTTAGACACCCCATTTGACCCCCTTTATACAAGATTTGGGTGCCACTACAGGACCTTGGTTGCAACAATGATCTATATGGTCCCAGATTATATCAATAACGTCACA
>NW_020712928.1:0-3103 GCF_002925995.2 Terrapene triunguis | reverse complement strand
GGAAGGAGGGGGGAAGGGTCAATTTCTCCTTGTTTTAAGATCCAAGGAGTGTGGATCTGTATTCACCAGGGAATTGGTGAAGGTCTCTCAAGGCTACCCAGGGAAGGGAATTAGCTTTGAGATGGTGGCAGCGGACCAGAACTAAGCTGGTAGTTAAGCTTAGGAGTCCTCATGCAGGCCCCTACATTTGTACCCTAAAGTTCAAAGTAGGGATACAGCCTTGACACCCTCTTAAAATTCCTAAATTCAATTTTATATGTTTTGGGGGTAATCTGAAAACTTTGCAAAACAGTATTTTTAAATTTGCAATAGTCTAAACTTTAGACTAGACTCTAAAGCATCTTCAATAGACATTCCATTGAATACATTTCGAGCTTTACCAGTTACTTTTGCAATCAGGGTAGGAACTCTCTTATCATCAGGATTTCATGTATTACACACAGCCGTTCAAAGGTAGTCAGATATTCAGCAATATCATTGTCCTCACTATATGCAGGGCATAAGTTTTCCCATTTGTGGATTTTTGGAGTGATGGGAGCCGTTGGGGTCAGGAGCTTCTGGTTCTTCTTCTCTAGCAGGTCCAGCTGGTGTTTCCTCTCTCTTTCTCTTTCTCTTTCTTCTTCTTCTTCTTCTTCTCTCTCTCTCTCTCTCTCTCTCTTTTTCTTCCATAGCCCTTCTGTGTGCAGCCTCCTTTCTGGAAGCCTCCGTGGCATCCTTTGCCTCCACAGTTTCCCTGGCCGCAGCTACTTCTTTGAGCCTCATTTCTTCCTGCCACATTTGAAACTCATGGTCCTTTGCCTTCTCTCCCACTTCCAGTCTGGCCAGCTCTAGTTTTGTAGCTGACCCACTGGTAGTCATTTTTCTGCTTTCTTGAGCTTATTTCCCTCAGCTGAAATAAACAAACAGAAAATAACAAAACTGTAACCTCCTCCTGACTGTCCTTAGTCAATGCACTTAAGACTCACTTAAAATCACAAATATCAGTGCTTAAAGTGTGAATTCCACTTGGAGTAACAAGCTGTATATACACCCTGCTCGCTGAGCCACTGTGACGTTCCCCTTGTGTTATCTGGACTGGTGATCTGCTAGGTCACTTCAATCCTTGACTCTGGGAGCCAGCCTTCCCCTGCTCTGCTGTGAGACCCCCACTCCCAGGCTGTTCATGAAACAGCCTCTAGCATGTAAGCTGCTCCCAGCTACATGAGTGAGCACTTTGGGCCGGTCACTGCTTGGATTGTGCAACCGAATGACATTAGCTTATATCTCCGGTCCCAGACACAACCCTAGGAACCTCCGTCTTGCAGTGTCCAGTTATGCCTGCTGGACACTGCAAGCTTATATGATTTCATCAATTTAACAAAGAAATTTATATGTACAAGGCTTGTTATCCCAAGGGGAGTCACTGACATGCTTCAAACCAACGCACTGCTTCAGGTAGAATAAACAAACAAATTTAATAACTACAAAGATAGATTTTAAGTGACTATGAGTCAAGGCACAACAAGACAGATTTGGTCAAATGAAATAAAAGCAAAACACATTATAAGCTGATCTTAACACTTAACAAACTTAGATGCTTCTCACCACAGGCTGGTTGGTTGCCCTTCAGCCAGGCTCTCCCCTTTGATCAGCGCTTCTGTAGCTTTGTGGTGGTGTCTGTAGATGGAGGTGGAAGAGAGAGAGGAAGAGCATGGCAAACGTCTCTACCTTTTATCATGTTTTTTCTTCCCTCTCGACTTTGCCCCCCCTTCAGAGTCAGGTGAGTATTTCCTAATCATAGTCCCAAACTGACCAAGGGAAGGGGGTGACTCACTTGAGAGTCCAACAGATACTTTGTTGCTGACAAAGCCCTGACTGGGATGATTTAGTTGTGGTTGGTCCTGCTTTGAGCAGGGGGTTGGACTAGATGACCTTCTGAGGTGTCTTCCGACTCTAATTTTTCTCTGATTCTATAGTATTTAACAATATAAAATTACTCTGCCTTGTACTCCCAAAACCACAACCAAATCCCCACCCAGAAAAAGAGAATGAATATAATCTAAAAATCAATACCAAAAACTCCACCCCAAAGCAGAGGGGGATTTTGCTATTACTGTCGATTTTATGTTGAATTTGCTCAGATGCTACAGGGATGGGCAGCAACACAAATCCCTTTCACACATACGGAAATCTTTGAACGTTAATAGACAAAGGCTCTCAGTCTGTGTGGTTCAGCAGCCACGGCGATACACTTTGACTGAGGAAGCCTGGAAGCTACACCCAGCTATGCCAATGCCCTGTTTCACAACCCTTTGGGAATCACTTCCTTTTCCTGTGCCTCAGTCTCCAGATCTGTATAATGGGGATAAAGATACTGCCATGTGGTATAAAGTGCTTTGAGATCTATAGATGGCAAATGGTCTGTTGGAGCCTGATGTTATTACTAAAGGCATGGAAATTTATTTCCCATTCTCTGGGGCTCTTGGCACAGACACAGCACATGTGGGGAAAGGGGAGATTTCCTCTGGGATTCGAATGTTCATGGCGTCAGCTTTGATGTTACACTATTTTAACCAACAGCACAGTGTTAATTACACTATGACAGTAATGTAAAAGATAACCAGCAGTAGGGCCCCAGGGAGAGCCCAGCAGCAGGAAGGGCCAGGGGGAGGCTCCTGTACCTGATAAACCTTGCAAGGATCCAGAGCGGAAGTCATATAATGGCTTGAGTGAGGCAAACAATCATGCTGGGCTACAGGAGAGAGAGACTCCCCCCCACCTCCAGCAACATATAAGTGTCTCCCGAGCAGAGAACAAGTCTGACTGTGAGACCAAACCCAGTCACTGTCAATGGAGAAGTCACTCCTTCATGCTGAGGATTAAAGGTGAGTGTTACCAGCCTCAGGGCAAACCCTCAAACTCTTCCTCAGACTTTACTTCACTTAGAAGAACACTACTATTAGACAGGGTCCTCACTTCCTGACAGCTTTGCCTGAATAGGACTTAAGCATCTATCTCATCATGATACTGCTAGAGTAATGGATGAAACACAAAGAAGATCTATGTGTTAAGCCCCTTATCTATCTATCTATCTATCTATCTATCTATCTATCTATCTATCCAA
>NW_020712927.1:0-3109 GCF_002925995.2 Terrapene triunguis | reverse complement strand
GGAAGGAGGGGGGAAGGGTCAATTTCTCCTTGTTTTAAGATCCAAGGAGTGTGGATCTGTATTCACCAGGAAATTGGTGAAGGTCTCTCAAGGCTACCCAGGGAAGGGAATTAGCTTTGAGATGGTGGCAGCGGACCAGAACTAAGCTGGTAGTTAAGCTTAGGAGTCCTCATGCAGGCCCCTACATTTGTACCCTAAAGTTCAAAGTAGGGATACAGCCTTGACACCCTCTTAAAATTCCTAAATTCAATTTTATATGTTTTGGGGGTAATCTGAAAACTTTGCAAAACAGTATTTTTAAATTTGTAATAGTCTAAACTTTAGACTAGACTCTAAAGCATCTTCAATAGACATTCCATTGAATACATTTCGAGCTTTACCAGTTACTTTTGCAATCAGGGTAGGAACTCTCTTATCATCAGGATTTCATGTATTACACACAGCCATTCAAAGGTAGTCAGATATTCAGCAATATCATTGTCCTCACTATATGCAGGGCATAAGTTTTCCCATTTGTGGATTTTTGGAGTGATGGGAGCCGTTGGGGTCAGGAGCCTCTGGTTCTTCTTCTCTAGCAGGTCCAGCTGGTGTTTCCTCTCTCTTTCTCTTTCTTCTTCTTCTTCTTCTCTCTCTCTCTCTCTCTCTCTTTTTCTTCCATAGCCCTTCTGTGTGCAGCCTCCTTTCTGGAAGCCTCCGTGGCATCCTTTGCCTCCACAGTTTCCCTGGCTGCAGCTACTTCTTTGAGCCTCATTTCTTCCTGCCACATTTGAAACTCATGGTCCTTTGCCTTCTCTCCTACTTCCAGTCTGGCCAGCTCTAGTTTTGTAGCTGCCCCACTGGTAGTCATTTTTCTGCTTTCTTGAGCTTATTTCCCTCAGCTGAAATAAACAAACAGAAAATAACAAAACTGTAACCTCCTCCTGACTGTCCTTAGCCAATGCACTTAAGACTCACTTAAAATCACAAATATCAGTGCTTAAAGTGTGAATTCCACTTGGAGTAACAAGCTGTATATACACCCTGCTCGCTGCGCCACTGTGATGTTCCCCTTGTGTTATCTGGACTGGTGATCTGCTAGGTCACTCCAATCCTTGACTCTGGGAGCCAGCCTTCCCCTGCTCTGCTGTGAGACCCCCACTCCCAGGCTGTTCATGAAACAGCCTCTAGCATGTAAGCTGCTCCCAGCTACATGAGTGAGCACTTTGGGCCGGTCACTGCTTGGATTGTGCAACCGAATGACATTAGCTTATATCTCCGGTCCCAGACACAACCCTAGGAACCTCCGTCTTGCAGTGTCCAGTTATGCCTGCTGGACACTGCAAGCTTATATGATTTCATCAATTTAACAAAGAAATTTATATGTACAAGGCTTGTTATCCCAAGGGGAGTCACTGACATGCTTCAAACCAACGCACTGCTTCAGGTAGAATAAACAAACAAATTTAATAACTACAAAGATAGATTTTAAGTGATTATGAGTCAAGGCACAACAAGACAGATTTGGTCAAATGAAATAAAAGCAAAACACATTATAAGCTGATCTTAACACTTAACAAACTTAGATGCTTCTCACCACAGGCTGGTTGGTTGCCCTTCAGCCAGGCTCTCCCCTTTGATCAGCGCTTCCGTAGCTTTGTGGTGGTGTCTGTAGATGGAGGTGGAAGAGAGAGAGGAAGAGCATGGCAAACGTCTCTCCCTTTTATCATGTTTTTTCTTCCCTCTCGACTTTGCCCCCCCCTTCAGAGTCAGGTGAGTATTTCCTAATCATAGTCCCAAACTGACCAAGGGAAGGGGGTGACTCACTTGAGAGTCCAACAGATACTTTGTTGCTGACAAAGCCCTGACTGGGATGATTTAGTTGTGGTTGGTCCTGCTTTGAGCAGGGGGTTGGACTAGATGACCTTCTGAGGTGTCTTCCGACTCTAATTTTTCTCTGATTCTATAGTATTTAACAATATAAAATTACTGTGCCTTGTACTCCCAAAACCACAACCAAATCCCCACCCAGAAAAAGAGAATGAATATAATCAAAAAAATCAATACCAAAAACTCCACCCCAAAGCAGAGGGGGATTTTGCTATTACTGTCGATTTTATGTTGAATTTGCTCAGATGCTACAGGGATGGGCAGCAACACAAATCCCTTTCACACATACGGAAATCTTTGAACGTTAATAGACAAAGGCTCTCAGTCTGTGTGGTTCAGCAGCCACGGCGATACACTTTGACTGAGGAAGCCTGGAAGCTACACCCAGCTATGCCAATGCCCTGTTTCACAACCCTTTGGGAATCACTTCCTTTTCCTGTGCCTCAGTCTCCAGATCTGTATAATGGGGTAAAGATACTGCCATGTGGTATAAAGTGCTTTGAGATCTATAGATGGCAAATGGTCTGTTGGAGCCTGATGTTATTACTAAAGGCATGGAAATTTATTTCCCATTCTCTGGGGCTCTTGGCACAGACACAGCACATGTGGGGAAAGGGGAGATTTCCTCTGGGATTCGAATGTTCATGGCGTCAGCTTTGGTGTTACACTATTTTAACCAACAGCACAGTGTTAATTACACTATGACAGTAATGTAAAAGATAACCAGCAGTAGGGCCCCAGGGAGAGCCCAGCAGCAGGAAGGGCCAGGGGGAGGCTCCTGTACCTGATAAACCTTGCAAGGATCCAGAGCGGAAGTCATATAATGGCTTGAGTGAGGCAAACAATCATGCTGGGCTACAGGAGAGAGAGACTCCCCCCCACCTCCAGCAACATATAAGTGCCTCCCGAGCAGAGAACAAGTCTGACTGTGAGACCAAACCCAGTCACTGTCAATGGAGAAGTCACTCCTTCATGCTGAGGATTAAAGGTGAGTGTTACCAGCCTCAGGGCAAACCCTCAAACTCTTCCTCAGACTTTACCTCACTTAGAAGAACACTACTATTAGACAGGGTCCTCACTTCCTGACAGCTTTGCCTGAATAGGACTTAAGCATCTATCTCATCATGATACTGCTAGAGTAATGGATGAAACACAAAGAAGATCTATGTGTTAAGCCCCTTATCTATCTATCTATCTATCTATCTATCTATCTATCTATCTATCTATCTATCTATCTATCCAA
>NW_020712926.1:0-2031 GCF_002925995.2 Terrapene triunguis | reverse complement strand
AGAGGGTGGGGGTGGGGAAGGGGCGGCTATACTGTATACTGGGCACTAAGGCTGCAGGGGGTGGGGGAGGGCTGTCTATAACGTAGAATGGGGGCTGTGGGTGTCCGTACCAGTTACATTCACTGGCACCGGCTTGCTGGGGGGTGAGTGGAGATGGCGCCCGTGGAGTTCTGTGCTGTACCCACACCGGTAGGTCCCGCTGTCGCTGGGGGTGAGGTTCAGGGGGAGCCGGGGCTCCGGTGGCTCTGGAAGCAGCTCCCCGTCTCTCAGCACCCAGTGGTGCTCATCCCCTTTGTTCTCTCGCCTCCTTTGGCTGCCATTGTTTGGCCCCTCCCCACTACCCCCACTGTGGTTATGGCACCATCAGACCCTGCTTGGGGCTCGGTGGAGCTCAGCTGGGGGACGGTTCACCCCAACCTCTCTGGGGTTCAGTGTGCAGGGGTGCAGGGGGATGGGGTGCAAGAGAGCCAGGGATGGGGTGCAGGGACACAGGGGGCACGGGGCAATAGGTGCAGGGATGCAGGTGTGACTGGAGTTGGGGTGTAGGGGCACAGGGAAGTTAGGGTTCAGCGGTGATGGTGTGCAGGGGGACAGGGGGACGAAGGCCAGGGGCAACGGGGGACAGGGTGAAGGGGTGCTGAGGTATGGGGTATTGGTCTCAGGGGGATGTGGTGCAGGGGAGCCAGGGGACAGGGTGCAAGGATGCACTGGATGCAGGGTAACAGGGTCCAAGAGTGATGGGGTGCAGGGGCGACGGGAGTTGGAGTGTAGGGACGATGGGAGTTGGGGTATGGATAATGGGGAACAGGGCACGGGGAGCAGGGGGATGTGGTGCAGAGGGACAGGGTGATGGGGCACAGGGGGACAGGGTGTGGGGTGCAGGGGTGACTGGATTTGGGGTGTGGGGGCACAGGAGGATGTGGTTCAGGGGTGGTGGGAGATGGAGTGATGGGGTGTAAGGGGATGGGGATGGGGGTGCAGGGGTGACGGGGGACAGGGTGCAGGGGTGTGGGCATATGGTGTATGGATTGGAAGGGGAAGGGGTGCAGGGTCGACAGGAGTTGGGATGCGGTGGAGGAGAGGACATGGCACGGGGCCATGGTGCAGGGGCATGGGATGACGGGGTGCAGGGGGCTGGGGTGCAGGGGCATAGGGGGAGGGGTGTGGGGGGAGGCCGGTGAGTCAAGAAATGGATCTTGCCCCCCAATGAGTCTGTGCCCCCAAGCTCCCTGGGGTGGCCAGCGCCAGAGCTGGTGTCACAGGGCAGCACCTTGGGATGGGGCTATGGCAGTAGGGGTCAGGCTGGGAAGGGGTGGGTGGGCAGGTGGACAGTGCTGGGGGCTGTTCTTATGTCAGTCAAGGTGGGCTGGGTGGGGTGAAGGTTGGCTGATCGGGGGGTGCAGAGGAGCACAGAGGCGGCTGGTGTGGGCAGGGCAGGTATCTGGCAGAGATACCCAGGTACTGATCCCCAGATCGCACCAGCCCCTCACCCCGCTGGATCTGCTGCTGTCTGTCTGCCTCCAAAGGGGCCCAGCCGGCCGATCTCCCCTCTCCATCTCCCTCTGGATCAGCCCCGTCAGCGGCTTCTCTCCCTCCC
The DNA here is from genome assembly GCF_002925995.2 of Terrapene triunguis. Lineage (NCBI taxonomy): Eukaryota > Metazoa > Chordata > Testudines > Emydidae > Terrapene > Terrapene triunguis. The sequence continues at coordinate 434 of NW_020712926.1, read as the reverse complement.
CACCCAGTGCCACCCTCCGGAGGGACGTGCACTCACCCAGCACCAGGATGCGGACGGGGTGGCTTGGCCTGGATGGGATCTCCCGCCCCGATTCCAGGAACCAGTACCCACAGCGGTATGCCCCGGAGTGCGATGGGGCCAGGGGGGGCAGCCAGAGGGCGCGGCTGAGGTTGAGTGGGTCAGGACCAGGCATCTGGGAATCTAGGTTCTGACCGTCCTTGAGAAACTGGATCCTGGACAGCGTGTGGCCCCCAGGAGCCGAGCACGTCAGGGTGATGGAGTCGCCGGAGATGTAGCTGGGATGGGACGGGGACACAGAGAGCTGGGGGGTAGCTGGGGGGACTGGGTGACATGAGGAAAAGGGACAGGGGACAAGATGAGATATGGGGAAGCCAAACCAGGCAGGGCAGCAGAGACACACATACAGGTCAGGG
>NW_020712925.1:0-2031 GCF_002925995.2 Terrapene triunguis | reverse complement strand
AGAGGGTGGGGGTGGGGAAGGGGCGGCTATACTGTATACTGGGCACTAAGGCTGCAGGGGGTGGGTGAGGGCTGTCTATAACGTAGAATGGGGGCTGTGGGTGTCCGTACCAGTTACATTCACTGGCACCGGCTTGCTGGGGGGTGAGTGGAGATGGCGCCCGTGGAGCTCTGTGCTGTACCCACACCGGTAGGTCCCGCTGTCGCTGGGGGTGAGGTTCAGGGGGAGCCGGGGCTCCGGTGGCTCTGGAAGCAGCTCCCCGTCTCTCAGCACCCAGTGGTGCTCATCCCCTTTGTTCTCTCGCCTCCTTTGGCTGCCATTGTTTGGCCCCTCCCCACTACCCCCACTGTGGTTATGGCACCATCAGACCCTGCTTGGGGCTCGGTGGAGCTCAGCTGGGGGACGGTTCACCCCAACCTCTCTGGGGTTCAGTGTGCAGGGGTGCAGGGGGATGGGGTGCAAGAGAGCCAGGGATGGGGTGCAGGGACACAGGGGGCACGGGGCAATAGGTGCAGGGATGCAGGTGTGACTGGAGTTGGGGTGTAGGGGCACAGGGAAGTTAGGGTTCAGCGGTGATGGTGTGCAGGGGGACAGGGGGACGAAGGCCAGGGGCAACGGGGGACAGGGTGAAGGGGTGCTGAGGTATGGGGTATTGGTCTCAGGGGGATGTGGTGCAGGGGAGCCAGGGGACAGGGTGCAAGGATGCACTGGATGCAGGGTAACAGGGTCCAAGAGTGATGGGGTGCAGGGGCGACGGGAGTTGGAGTGTAGGGACGATGGGAGTTGGGGTATGGATAATGGGGAACAGGGCACGGGGAGCAGGGGGATGTGGTGCAGAGGGACAGGGTGATGGGGCACAGGGGGACAGGGTGTGGGGTGCAGGGGTGACTGGATTTGGGGTGTGGGGGCACAGGAGGATGTGGTTCAGGGGTGGTGGGAGATGGAGTGATGGGGTGTAAGGGGATGGGGATGGGGGTGCAGGGGTGACGGGGGACAGGGTGCAGGGGTGTGGGCATATGGTGTATGGATTGGAAGGGGAAGGGGTGCAGGGTCGACAGGAGTTGGGATGCGGTGGAGGAGAGGACATGGCACGGGGCCATGGTGCAGGGGCATGGGATGACGGGGTGCAGGGGGCTGGGGTGCAGGGGCACAGGGGGAGGGGTGTGGGGGGAGGCCGGTGAGTCAAGAAATGGATCTTGCCCCCCAATGAGTCTGTGCCCCCAAGCTCCCTGGGGTGGCCAGCGCCAGAGCTGGTGTCACAGGGCAGCACCTTGGGATGGGGCTATGGCAGTAGGGGTCAGGCTGGGAAGGGGTGGGTGGGCAGGTGGACAGTGCTGGGGGCTGTTCTTATGTCAGTCAAGGTGGGCTGGGTGGGGTGAAGGTTGGCTGATCGGGGGGTGCAGAGGAGCACAGAGGCGGCTGGTGTGGGCAGGGCAGGTATCTGGCAGAGATACCCAGGTACTGATCCCCAGATCGCACCAGCCCCTCACCCCGCTGGATCTGCTGCTGTCTGTCTGCCTCCAAAGGGGCCCAGCCGGCCGATCTCCCCTCTCCACCTCCCTCTGGATCAGCCCCGTCAGCGGCTTCTCTCCCTCCCCACCCAGTGCCACCCTCCGGAGGGACGTGCACTCACCCAGCACCAGGATGCGGACGGGGTGGCTTGGCCTGGATGGGATCTCCCGCCCCGATTCCAGGAACCAGTACCCACAGCGGTATGCCCCGGAGTGCGATGGGGCCAGGGGGGGCAGCCAGAGGGCGCGGCTGAGGTTGAGTGGGTCAGGACCAGGCATCTGGGAATCTAGGTTCTGACCGTCCTTGAGAAACTGGATCCTGGACAGCGTGTGGCCCCCAGGAGCCGAGCACGTCAGGGTGATGGAGTCGCCGGAGATGTAGCTGGGATGGGACGGGGACACAGAGAGCTGGGGGGTAGCTGGGGGGACTGGGTGACATGAGGAAAAGGGACAGGGGACAAGATGAGATATGAGGAAGCCAAACCAGGCAGGGCAGCAGAGACACACATACAGGTCAGGG
>NW_020712924.1:0-1343 GCF_002925995.2 Terrapene triunguis | reverse complement strand
ACGTGCATCTCTGTACCCTCTCCAATGGGACCACAGTGTCAAAACCTAATGGATATGCTAAACCATTCCCACCCACCCCCACCGTTCAATGGGGCAGAAGTTGTGCTTTGTCCTGTCTGTATTATTTCTCATTCATACACAGCATCACTGTTCACCTCCCTCCTTGGGACTAGCTCCAGCCATGGAGAGAGCTTTGGGCTCTGCAGGTTTAGAAATAGGCAGGGGTTTTACTCTAGAGCTGTGTGTTTATCAGCAAGGCCCCCAGAGTTCACAGATCCCGCAAACTCCTAGTGAGGGTGTAACAATGCCCCCCACCTCCCCAGACATCTGCCTCCCACAAGGGGGCTCAGTGACCCTGTTCCCATCCTCTTGGATTCTGATTCCTCCAGCACAGCACCAGGACATGGAATGTCCTTTCTGACAAATGTTCTCTCAATCTTCCATGCACCCTGATCTGGTCTGATTTCACCCCCTGTGCAGGATTTCCCCTTCCCAAACCTGAGCTGATCGCCCGGCTGGAACGAGGGGAAGAGCCGTGGGTCCTGGATCTCCAGGTCTGCGAGGAAAGAGAGATCTCGAGAGGTGCCCGCACAGGTGAGGACTGACACAGAAACCATTTGGAGAATGAAGGACAAAGTTAAGAATCCCCAAAATATGGTGTGAGTAACGCCCTCAGTTCTTCCTCATCTCAGCCAGAGCAGGGCTGCAGTCAGCAGATATCGCTCATGGCTTTCCACCCACCCTGTTAGCTGCAGGAGTTTCCTTCCCAATTTTCCTTCCCTGTGAGTGTTTGTGTGGGATGTGGAGGCAGAATCCAATTGCTCAGTCTTCACAGTGTTAGTGTGTTGGGTTTTCCCTCTGTGCTATTCCTCTTTCTCCCCAGCACAATGACTCCAGTCTGGATTGTCTCTCTCCCAGCAGGTGCTGAGCAAGGGAGTGAGAATGAGGAGGGGAATCATAATGAGGATGTTCCTGGTGAAGTGGATGAATGTATTATATGTGGGGGAAGACCCAAGGATCCCACAGCCCAGCAGACAAATCCCAATGAAGAGAAACCCTATCAGTGCCTCAAATGTGGGAAAGGATTCATTCTGAGATCACAGCTTGTGACATATCAGACAATCCATACTAGAGAGAAACCCCTTCAATGCTTGGACCGTGGCAAAAGCTTCAATGATCGCTCAGACCTGAAAAGCCATGGGAGACGCCACACAAGAGAGAAACCCTTTCAATGCCTTGAGTGCAAGAAATCTTTCTACTCTAAGTCAGCATTAATAACACATCAGAGAATTCACGCAGAAGAGAGACCCCATAAGTGCTTGGACTGTGGGAAAAGTTTCACA
>NW_020712923.1:0-1343 GCF_002925995.2 Terrapene triunguis | reverse complement strand
ACGTGCATCTCTGTACCCTCTCCAATGGGACCACAGTGTCAAAACCTGATGGATATGCTAAACCATTCCCACCCACCCCCACCGTTCAATGGAGCAGAAGTTGTGCTTTGTCCTGTCTGTATTATTTCTCATTCATACACAGCATCACTGTTCACCTCCCTCCTTGGGACTAGCTCCAGCCATGGAGAGAGCTTTGGGCTCTGCAGGTTTAGAAATAGGCAGGGGTTTTACTCTAGAGCTGTGTGTTTATCAGCAAGGCCCCCAGAGTTCACAGATCCCGCAAACTCCTAGTGAGGGTGTAACAATGCCCCCCACCTCCCCAGACATCTGCCTCCCACAAGGGGGCTCAGTGACCCTGTTCCCATCCTCTTGGATTCTGATTCCTCCAGCACAGCACCAGGACATGGAATGTCCTTTCTGACAAATGTTCTCTCAATCTTCCATGCACCCTGATCTGGTCTGATTTCACCCCCTGTGCAGGATTTCCCCTTCCCAAACCTGAGCTGATCGCCCGGCTGGAACGAGGGGAAGAGCCGTGGGTCCTGGATCTCCAGGTCTGCGAGGAAAGAGAGATCTCGAGAGGTGCCCGCACAGGTGAGGACTGACACAGAAACCATTTGGAGAATGAAGGACAAAGTTAAGAATCCCCAAAATATGGTGTGAGTAACGCCCTCAGTTCTTCCTCATCTCAGCCAGAGCAGGGCTGCAGTCAGCAGATATCGCTCATGGCTTTCCACCCACCCTGTTAGCTGCAGGAGTTTCCTTCCCAATTTTCCTTCCCTGTGAGTGTTTGTGTGGGATGTGGAGGCAGAATCCAATTGCTCAGTCTTCACAGTGTTAGTGTGTTGGGTTTTCCCTCTGTGCTATTCCTCTTTCTCCCCAGCACAATGACTCCAGTCTGGATTGTCTCTCTCCCAGCAGGTGCTGAGCAAGGGAGTGAGAATGAGGAGGGGAATCATAATGAGGATGTTCCTGGTGAAGTGGATGAATGTATTATATGTGGGGGAAGACCCAAGGATCCCACAGCCCAGCAGACAAATCCCAATGAAGAGAAACCCTATCAGTGCCTCAAATGTGGGAAAGGATTCATTCTGAGATCACAGCTTGTGACATATCAGACAATCCATACTAGAGAGAAACCCCTTCAATGCTTGGACCGTGGCAAAAGCTTCAATGATCGCTCAGACCTGAAAAGCCATGGGAGACGCCACACAAGAGAGAAACCCTTTCAATGCCTTGAGTGCAAGAAATCTTTCTACTCTAAGTCAGCATTAATAACACATCAGAGAATTCACGCAGAAGAGAGACCCCATAAGTGCTTGGACTGTGGGAAAAGTTTCACA
>NW_020712922.1:0-4792 GCF_002925995.2 Terrapene triunguis | reverse complement strand
TCCACCAGGAGGCGCCCTTTGAAGAACCAGTGTCGGCTGTGCTCGCTGGGGGGCAGGGATGGGGGGGTGAGACATGCACACAGGGGGGCCTTTCCCTCTAGACGGGTGTGGCTCCTATCCAGCCCCAGGGCAGGGACTGGCTGACTGAGGGGGAACCAGGGAATGGAACATAGGACCTCTCCCGTATAGGGGGCGCCAGCTCCCACCTGGCCCCAGGGCAGGGACTGGCTGGCTCAGGGGTGCTGGGAATGGGACATGGGGCCTGTCCCGTATGAGGGGGCACCAGCTCCCATCCGGCCCCTGGCTCAGAGGGGAGGTGAATGGGACATGGGTCCTTTCCGTTCTAGGGGACGTTGGCTCCGATCCAGCCGAAGGGCAGGGACTGGCTGGGTCGGGGGGCTGGGAATGGGACACGAGGCCTGTCCCCTCTAGGGGGCGCCGGATCCCATCCGGCCCCAGGGCAGGGACTCGGGGCCAGTACCTGTTGGACTGGGCCAGGTCGAAGCACTCCACGCTGGTCGGGTTGCACCCGAATCTCTTGAAGAGCTCAGTGTAGAAATCCAGGTCCCAGGAGTCGAAGGCCAGGCCTGCGGGGAAAGGGGGTTAGGGTGGAAGGGGGGGCACAGACCTTTGACCCCCAGCACTCTCCATGGTGGGCAGAAACGCCCCCCACAGGACATCGGGGGGCCTGAACCCGGGCTGCCTGGGACATTGGGTCAGCCACAGCTCTCACCCCACCCCAGTAATTCACCTTGCAGAGTCCCAGCCTCAACCCCGGGGTGCCCATCTCCCCACCCACACACACACCCCCAACCCCTGCAGTGTGCTCAGCCGCTCCCCCACCCCCTCACCATACCCAGCTCCCCATGCCCAGCCCCCCCCCCCCCTCCCTTGTACCCCACCCCCCCCCCCATTAGTCCTGGTACTCAGTGCCCAGACCCTCCCCACATACGCAGGCTCTTCCCCCCCAGCCTCCATACCCAGCTCCTGGCTGGCTCTCTCCAGCGCAGTGCGGCCCCCCGCCAGCACATCCACATCCCAGGTGGGGGCAGGGCGGGCGGCCACAGCAAAACTGCGGATTGGCTCCTTGTAGCGCTGCTCCGTCATCCGGTCACTGAGCGCCGCCACCAGGGCGGCCTCCTCGGGGGGCGTGGGGCGCTGGGCACACTGCCAGGGAGGGAACAGTGGTGAGAACGGGGAGCAGCGGCCCCTCCTCTGGGTGAGAAAGGAGACCCACTGCCTGCACCCCCTTAGGACCAGGAAGGGGAGACAGACAGACCAAGCCTCCCCTCACTCCCCCACCTGGAGATCTGGGCATCGGGGAGGGGGGGCAGCAAGTGGCCCAGGAACTCCCTCCCACCCCAGAGCTCCATTAACCCCACAATGCTGGAACCCCCCCACCCGCTCCGAGTGCTGTGTGCCCCCCCCACCCATGCCCCAGGTGTCGTCCGCCTCGCTCCCAGGGGTCTCACATGCCCCCTCACCTGCAGCAGGTAGCGGTGGGAGAGCTCGACACGGTCAACGCAGCCCAGCCCCGCGGCCCGGCACACGGACACCACGTTGGTGGAGAACGCCGTGGAGAAGTTCAGCCTGCGCCAGGAAAGGGGTAACAGTCCCGGGAGAGACAGGCCCAGCCCCACAGTTGCCCCTCCACTCCACAGCACCCTCTCCTAAGCCTCCCACCTCACTCCCTGCAGCACAGCACCCCCTAGCACCTCACTGGCGCCAGCCCTGTCTGCCAGGGGAGAGCGCCCCCTACTGAGCCCCTGGCCCGCTCCCTGCAGCACAGCGCCCCCTAGCACCTCACTGGGGCCAGCCCTGTCTGCCAGGGGAGAGCGCCCCCTACTGAGCCCCTGGCCCGCTCCCGGCCCCACAGCGCCTCCTAGCACCTCACTGGGGCCAGCCCTGTCTGCCAGGGGAGGGCGCCCCCTACTGAGCCCCTGCCTCGCTCCCTGCCCCAAAGCGCCCCCTAGCACCTCACTGGGGCCAGCCCTGTCTGCCAGGGGAGAGCGCCCCCTGCTGAGCCCCTGGCCCGCTCCCTGCAGCACAGCACCCCCTATTCAACTCCTCCCCACCCCCAAGGCACCGAGCCCCCGGCTGAGCCCTGGGACGCACCGTGGCCCGATCTCTATCAGCAGGTCGGTGGGCGCTGGGCGCAGGAAGGACTCCGTGGCAACGTCTCCGGATTCCAAAGGGCAGCCGAAGAGCCAGTGCAGCAGCTGGGTCTCCTGGGGGCTGGGGGGCGACGCGCCTGCAGGGGAGGAATGGGGCTGTGTTACCCAGCAGGCAATGGGGCTGAGGGGAGCCCCCATGGGATCTGATGCCCACTCCCAGCCTCATAAGAACGGCCAGACTGGGTCAGCCCAGTGCTTCTAGCCCAGTGTCCGGTCTCTGACAGCGGCCGGTGCCAGATGCTTCAGAGGGAAGGAACAGAACAGGGCGATGGTCGAGTGACCCAGCCTGTCGTCCAATCCTAGCGTCTGTGAACCTGACCACCTTGGCTAACAGCCATTGATGGACATGTCCCCCAGGAACGTAGCTAATTCCTTGTTGAACCCAGTTATACTTTTGGCCTTCACAACACCCCCAGCAAAGAGTTCCACGGTTTGACTGGGTGCTGGGGGAAGAAATACTTCCTTTGGTTGGTTTTAAACATGCTGCCTGTTCATTTCATTGGGCGATCCCTGGTTCTTGTGTTATGTGAACGGGTAAATACTTCTCTAGTCAGTTTCTCCACACCAGTCATGAGTTCATAACCCTCTATCATACCCCTCCTTAGTCGTCTCTTTTCCAAGATGAACAGTCCCAGTTTTTTTAATCTCTCCTCACACGGATGCTGTTTCATAGCCTTCATCATTGGTGTTGCCCTTCTCTGTACCTTTTCCAATTCTAATTTTTTATTTTTTTTTAAGATGGGGCAACCAGAACTGCCTGCAATATTCAAGGTGTGGGCGTACCATGGATTAATATAGAGGCAATATGATATTTTATGTCCTATTATCTATCCCTTTCCTAGCATTTCCTAACATTCTGTTCGCTTTTTGACTGCTGCTGCTGCACATCGAGTGGATGTTTTCAGAGAACTATTCACAATGACTCCAAGATCTCTTTCGTGAGTGGTAACAGCTAATTTAGACCCATCATTTTGTGTGCATAGTTGGGATGATGTTTTCCAACGTGCATTACTTTGCATTTATCAGCACTGAAATTCACCTGCCATTTTGATGCTCAGTCACCCAGTTTAGGCCTTGCTGGAGCCCTGGGCTTGACTAACAGTGTGACCCAAAGGCTGGGAACCAGAGTAGGCCGGGCCTTGGCAAAATAACAACACACTAGGTATTGGCCAACCAAGAAAGCACACACCTGACCCGAGAGGATGGTGCAAGAACACGCAGAGTTCTCAAGTAGCTCCTAAGATAAGGAGGGACTGACAGGAGAATGGATAAGAATTGTGTGACATTGCATTCCATATCATCATAAAAATATGTTTATAAGTGTGAATATGATGTAACTGGGATATGCTTTATGCAAAAGGTCTCTTGTAAGGTATCATTACAAAGCTTATAATCTACTGAGTGGGGTCATCCTATTTGTACGAATGTATCATTCTTGTATCTGAAATTAGAAATATGAAATATAACTCTGAGGTCCTATTATAGTTATGCAAAGTGTGGGCCATTAATGGTGGTTAAGAATCTTAATGACTCCCATTGACTCGGGCAACAGATTGTAAATTGCTCTGTTTACTTGTAAGCCTTCCTGTATACCTGTGCCAGCCAGTGGGTAATGAAGTCTCACAGGACATGTGAACATGTCACATGATACTGGAATCCATCTTAAACTTGGTGTTTTTCCATTTAGAAGGACGGGTGGGAACCCCCTTGTGCCAAAGATATAAAAGGGGATGGAAGAGAACAAAGGGGGTGCCAGTCATGTGGAATCCCCTGCTCTTCACCTAAGGCCTGGTCCACACTACCCCCCCACTTCGGACTAAGGTACGCAAATTCAGCTACGTTAATAACGTAGCTGAATTCGAAGTACCTTAGTCCGAACTTACCGCGGGTCCAGACGCGGCAGGAAGGCTCCCCCGTCGATGCCTCGTACTCCTCTCGCCGAGCTGGAGTACCGGCGTCGACGGCGAGCACTTCTGGGATTGATTTAGCGCGTCTAAACCAGATGCGATAAATCGATCCCAGAACATCGATTGCCCGCCGCCGGACCCTCCGGTAAGTGTAGACGTACCCTAAGATGCCTGCTGGAACTAACAAGGGGTATAGGGCCGGGGGCTAGCTTAGGGGACAGGGGGTAACTGCCCCCCAGCACTCACCAGCAGTGCGGCTGGGGCCAGGTCGCTGCACTTCCCGCCGCCGGTGAGCGCAGGCCCAGCCCTGTGGTAGTCCTCACGGGAGTGGGGGCGAAGCTGGGGCGGAGCAGGGCAGGGGCTTTGGGGAAGGGGTGGAGTGGGGGCGCGGCTGGGGGGAAGGAGGGGGGGGGTGGGGCGAGGCGGGGGCGGAGCGGGGCGGGGGCTTGGGGGAAGGGGTGGAGGGGGGGCGGAGCAGGGTGGGAAGAGGCAGGGCTGGAGCAGCATGCAGCTGCGCAGGGCACCAGGAAACACGGTGCCCTACACCGAGCTCTGCTGAATTAACATGCTGCACAGTCTGCTACTGCAGCGGACATCAGGGTTCCAAGAATAGCCGCAACGGCAGCTCTAACAACTTTGCACAGCACTAACCACACCCAGTTCCGTGAGATCCCTTTGTCACTCCTCGCACTCAGCTCTGGGCTCGACTAT
>NW_020712921.1:0-1181 GCF_002925995.2 Terrapene triunguis | reverse complement strand
CTGGACGAGCCGCAGCGCCCTGGGACCAGGACCAGAGCAGGAGCCCATGGAGGAGGGGCTCAGGGCTGGAGGGAGAGAGTCTGGGGCCTGCTCCCAGGGGCAGGAGGGCCCCCGTGACCCAGGGGGGGCTCTGCAGTCAGGGCAGAAGGGGGGCCTGAGGAAGGGGAGGGGCAGGTGGTGGAGTGGGGCTGCGGCTGGGGGGAAGTGGGGCCCCCCTGCTCTCACCAGGGATGTGCAGGTTTCCGAAGCTGTACCCGGCCGTGCCGGCAATGACGTGGGCCCCACGCCCCGTGCACTGCACGTCCCGGATCCGCCCGCCTGTTCCCGTTGCGGCGCCGCTGAATGGGGCCACCCCTGGAGAGGAGACGGGATGAGAGTGAGCGGACACCCCTCCTAGGTACCCCCCAAAGTGCCATGCGCATGGGGGAGCAGGAAAAGCATGTAGCATCCACCCCTCCACAGCCCATAACCCCATGCACTACCACCATCTACCCCACAGCCACACTACCTTCCCCACAGACCCCTGCCCCATGGACATCCCCTCACATTCACTCTCCCCGTCCTCAATTTCCCACAATGTCCCCCCTGCAGACTGCCACACAGCCCCCTGGCCACACCCCCATCCCACCCCATGGATAGACACCCCCCCCGGTACACAGATATTCCCCTGCACACACAGCCCCCCTGCCCCTCGCACTGACCCGTGGGGAAGTTGTGGGTCTCTGCAGTGAAGATGACGTGACGGGTCGACGTTCTCTTCTCAAAGCAGCTGGGGCGGGATGGGTCGCGGGGCCACAGGGAACACACGGCCCTGCCCTGGATGGCACTGGGGGGAGAGAACCGGCCACGGCCATCAGCCACGGAGCCCCACAGCAATCCCTGCCCCATGGGGGTGGGGGGAGAGCATCCCAGCCACGGCCCCCAGCCACAGAGCCCCACCCCATCCCTAGCCCAGAGGAAGTGAGAGTTTGAATCCAACCCCGGCCGTCAGCTCGAGCCCCATTCCCAGCCCCACGGATGGGGGTCCCAGGCAGGCACCTGCTGTTGTCCGAGAACTTGATGACGTTGTTGGGGTTGCTGCTCTCCTGGGTCCGCATGATGGACTGGAACAGCGACTCCTCGATCTCCTTCCCGTCCACCAGGAGGCGCCCTTTGAAGAACCAGTGTCGGCTGTGCTCGCT